>NC_134412.1:21978994-22278994 GCF_038048845.1 Mixophyes fleayi
TTGTGAAAAGAACGTATTAGGAAGCACAGAGGTGCAATGTACGGGACACTGCATATGACAGGATCCTCTGCACAGACAACGGCAAGAGTCATCGAGACTGATTATATTGCAATTTTATTTCCCCTAATCATTATAGGGCAATCCTGCTTCATGACGCAGCCAAACTTCAAACAAAGTGTAATGCTATTTTATTAGACGTTCTTGGTTACTGATTATTATGTTTTATGGTGAGACCAGAAAGCATTTTACAGTTTATGAGCCCTTGCATGGACATGGGTACAGGGGTCCAAAAAATCGTACTTAAACCCAGGGGCAGGCTGGGCTGGGAGGCAGGGGGCATCTTTAATTTCAGTGCCGGTCCCATAGTGGGCTACCTTGGGCTGGGTCAGGGGCGCACACAGGATTGTTAGGGGGGTTTTCCTCCCACCCCCCCCCCAAAAAAAAAAACATGCGCGAGAGCTGCCACGTATGCGCATGCACAGCAGCTCCGTTTCGGCAGTACTGTACTATACAGCAGCCGCGGCACTGTCAAAGAAGCGTCCGCGGCAGTGGTGTATACAATACAGCACCGCCGTGGACGCTTCTCTGACAGCGCCGCGGACGCTGTATAGTACAGTGCCGCTATGGTGGGCACTTAGCGGAGGGGAGGGGTTTCTGGAGACCCAAAAACCCCCGCTTCGTGCGCCACTGTGGGTCTCTGGGCCGCCTGCATTTTTTCCCTTTAAAAATGTTCCTAATTAAGTTCTGAGTCCAGTCTTGTACCCCGGGCTAAAATTGGCCAGCCCTCCCCTGGCTACATCATCCTAAAGTACATGTTTTGGTATGTTGAGCCAAACGATAAGAATGGAAAGCTATAGGAAATGATTTGCAGAAGTAAAGCATTAAGGATTGTACACAAAGGCGTAGGTAGGTAAAGCATTGGCAAAACCTTGTATTTTGACCTCGCTTTTAACATTGTTCAAAGCACATTCATTTATGCACCTCAACGCCATTGTATTTCACCTAACGTAAAACGCTCATGACAGCTACAAAGCAATTTGAGCTGGATACAAAGTGCGTGTGCAGCGTATGATACCCTATTCTGTGCATGCGCACAAAGCACTAGTTACAGTTGCAGCCATAAGAAGACTGAGACGCATCTTGCTTTTATGACAACTTGCAGCCCCTTCCGATTGAAGATGTGGAATGGGGGAAGCTGGAGGTGTGTAAAGGTAGCCAAAGTATATTAAGGGCGTGTTGATGCAAATGCAACTTATACAACCGAGTCTCAGAAGCACATGCCCTTGTCAGGAGACTGTGGATGCTCGCCCCTAGTGTGAGTGCTTATCAGAATTTGTGTCTCTACAGGCAATTATTTTGTGTACTATCACCACCAAAGAGCATCTAATAGACTTCAAGAAGGTATGTTAGAGTTAAATAAGAGTTAGAGTAAACCTCTGTTTGCATGAGGACCTATTATAATGTTATGCTCTCCTCTACAGCAGTTTGTACATTTATAATCTGAAAATTCTTTGACGTAAACTCCATGTACCTCAAGAGTAAAACTATGGCATCAGTGGTACCGGTACCAAGTAGAGAAGTGAGAGCCAAGTATAAACTACACAGTAGACTACGGTATTTTATTAAATGCACAACTTAGATATTGATGGCGTCTGTGAAGCTTGTTCACGACCATGGCCTTATCTGTTTGGAGTTTGTATGTTCTCTGTGGGTTTCCTCCCACACTCCCAAAAACATACTAGTAGGTTAATTAGCTGCTAACAAATTGACCTCAGTCTGGCTCTGATGATAGATTGAAGGACAGTGACCCTCTAAAAAAACTGTCCCTTTGGTCCAAGTAATTTCTAGCTATGCCACTAGTAAAGCAAGGCCACTTGAAAAAACGTAATGGATTTTTAATCTGTTGTTTTCTTCAGGGTTCCTAGTATCTGAATTTGTACTTCTATATGGATGTCATGGCAAGACTCACTTGAGTGGGTGTGATGTGTGGGGTAATCAAAATGAAATCACCTAGTTTGCTTAAAAATTATTAAACCCCTCAAAATTATATCTCACACAGTATTATCTCCCAGGTTCTGCCCCCCCATAGCTGACACTTCACGGAAGTCTTCAGTTGCTCCCTGTACTATCTCAAAACACACTCCCAAATTTATCTACTATATCTGCCTTAAATGTAGTGTTTATAACAAGCATGCTAACCTGGCAGATGAATTTTATTAAGTACACAAAGACAGAACATTGTTAAAGAGAGTTTAATATGACAAAGAAAGTCACAATGTTTAATGTATATGAAAAAAAGGACATAAAGGAATAAAGCATAAACCTAACACTCAAGTATTTTCCCGTGACTGTGCCAGGGAAACCTGGAAAATAGACAGAACCCAAGAAGCAGGCTAGTATTTTTAAGCTTTCACTGCTGCCCACAGAGGAAGGTCAATGTGTTTTCTAATTGGTTGTACAGCTGTTTTTGTTTGAACACACTTTAGTCAGATATTCTATAAATGAAATATCTTTTCCATGGAAAATCCTAGAAATATAGTAATAAGTCTAATAAACAGAATATGTATTTACACACAGACACATGTGGAACATTATTATAGTTAATTGATGCAAAGGGTCTATAGTCTAAATAGAAGTGCCAGACAATATTTTATCTTTGGTTAGATTCACTTTATTGGCAGAAACTCCATGTACGTCAAAGATGGCACTTACCCTGAGGATTGTGATTGGGACAAACACATGTACCAATATTGCAGTACTGTGGATGTTCGTTGGCTTCTCTTCTAAAGACCAAGGTGAGCACAAAATGTGTGTATTTGTGGGGTGGGGGGTGAATTAATTATCAGGCCCTGGAACTGATACTCCATTGTAGTCCTTGGTCTATATATATATATATATATATATATATATATATATATATACACCTCTGCTCCATACGACTCCTCCAGCATTAGTGTATTTAGGAGCAGCCATTGACACCGTGAGGTACTGGGAGTTTGGAGAGTCATACCAACAGCAATGTGTAGGGCGAAACTCTGTCACAGCTATTTTCAACTGAATTAGGGCTTTTCACTCTATAATAAATGGACCTGCCAGTGTATCACATCAAGAAACAGCAGTCAAGCACATGTCAATTACTTTCTACATTTACATTTTTATATATCAGAAAACACTATAGCAAATGGATCCAAAACTAAGTAAGATCAGTGAGGGTGGCCATTTTGTTGAGGCCCGTGTTCACTAAAACAAAGGCAGAACCAAAACAGATTCCTAGAATGTAGACTTTGTGTTATAGTTCATCTAGTGAAAATACTAATTGGGAGGCTCCTACAATTGGGTAGGTCACGTGATTGGACCCCCTGTCCCAAAGTGTGATTCTGCCCTTGGCACTTTCTTCTCACTCTTCCCATCTTGCGTGTTGCCAATGCTGTTCCTACATAGATTGATAACAGGAAGTGGTGCGCAGGAAGTGGTGCGCAGGAAGTGGTACGCCGAATCAGCTGCCTCAGTGAGATCTTGATAAATTATGGCGATAGGTGATGTTTAATCACCACGATAAATCAGCCGTGTCACCAGATCTTAATAAATGGACCACTCGGTGAGTAACTATAAACCTTTTTTTTTCTTTAATTGGTTGTAATTGAAGATTAATATTACTTTTGTAGAGAAGTATTAATTTGGTAACATGATCAGATATATGTAAATTAGATTATTTATTATATTAATATTAATCTACAGCCTAGTTTATGCCTTATTTTTTTTAATGCAACATTTTATCACGTTTATGTACATTTTATTTTTCTAACTGTAGTCTTCATATCTGACCACTGCACAACTGTCTAGTTTCTGCATAGTATGATGTACCACCGCTTATTTCATGTTTCAGTGAACCCCGCTGGTCCCTGCTTTCAAACTGCAACAGCTGGCAGTGGCCAATCACGCGGCTTCTTTTCACGTAGTGTCAGGTTGGAGTGGAGCCGATGGTTGATTTTTACGATCTGGTCCTGAGGTAGAGCTGATCCGGGATCGCTCAGTGGAAAATCCATTGTGCATAAAAGTAGTAAAAAATAAATACAAACACTTTAACAAGAACCTTTACGAGATTTATATAATATATGGGGTAATGCATTCCCTACTGTAGATCACATGGGTATTAGAAGTCACAAAGGAGTTCTGTGAACATATAAAGGCACACAGCTGTTGTTTGAGTGCTTCAACAAAGGCCAAAGCAATCAGAAGTGTTTTTTAATATTTGTAATCATTTACAGAAGGGGCTGTAGAATATTATAAAATACACAAGTTTTTTTTTAATGAACACTGAATTGATATTATGAGAATTCAACGATTATAAGCAAAGACATCAGAATTCATTACTTATACAGATACTATTTATTTATGTATTATTTAGTTATACAAACCTCAACATCAGTTCTTTATTATTATTATTATTATTATTATTATTATTATTATTATTATTATTATTATTATTAATAATATTATTATTATGTGATCAGGAGCAAACTATTGTGCGTTAATGGAAACACTCCACTACACCAGGCACTTCTCCATGTAGCCCAAAAGCACCGACATTGAAAGTCTTGTCAGCCGTTGAGAGGCCAGTGCCAGAAAAACTCTGTTTAGAAAACCATCTAGAAGTTGGTCATTGTCTACTGCCATATATCTGCGAACGTCTGACCCAGTCATAAACTTACCTGTCCATGCTGCCGCGCCGTCCGCTCACTGCTGTCGGAAGCCGCGCTTCCGGGTATCGGCGGTCACATGACCGCAAACTCGGGGCGGGGATTTTGAATTTGCTGGTCTATTTAAACTTCACTCTGACACTCAGTGAGTGTCAGAGCAACTTGTATGCTTCCTGGCTCCAGATTCCTCGTGGATACTTGTGCTCTACTGTTACCTGACCTGTCTCCCGTGTACCAGTGCTGCCTATCTGACTACTCTGATTCCCCTGCGTTTGTGTGCTGACCCGGCTTGCTGACGATCCTCCGCTGATATCTTGTGCTCTCAACACGGCTTGTCTAACCCTGTATCTGCCTGCTGTTTTGTGCTTCTGCCGTCCGATCGTGTACCTAACCCAGAATCCCTTCACGCTGAGACCGCCTCCTGGTTTTGTAACGTGCCGCCCGATTGTGTACCAGATCCGGTTGTCTGACTACGAGTGCCCTACTCTCTACCTTCTATTTCTATTCATTCATCTCATCCGCA
This sequence comes from Mixophyes fleayi, assembly GCF_038048845.1. Lineage (NCBI taxonomy): Eukaryota > Metazoa > Chordata > Amphibia > Anura > Limnodynastidae > Mixophyes > Mixophyes fleayi. The sequence goes on from NC_134412.1 coordinate 21,984,218, forward strand.
AGTGCTGCATCCAGAGGCAGGTCAGGGGCTTGCGACCTATGAGCTCCCGGCAGCAAAGTCCATCCCACCGAGAGTTCAATAAACTCCGCGCCTGACTCACAACAGGTGATTATTGGGAAAATTGTTCGCCAAATAATCACACAATATTGGATCAATCATTTTATTTTCATTAACTCAGCAGATATTTTATTCTTGGTTGAAATAGAAAGTCATTTATAAATAACTTTAAAGGTAAAAAAAAGGGAAATTATTTTGAATGTAAATTTGTTCACGGTCTTTATTGTTATATTTATTAATAAAATTTGTTGCTTTCTTTTTCCACTCCTGGACTAGATGGCAGAAACAAACAAACATAAAGATGGCTATACCTCAACAACTATGAGTGATCAAGCCATGATAATAGCAGGACTTCCACGTGGCTACTGGGAAACTCTATGCATCAGCTGAAGATAAGAACAATAAGGCCAGTACTCCATTAGCCGCTTAATTAAAAAAGTTAGAAATGTATTATCTTTATTTAATCTGCAGCTTTAAAACATGAGAGTGATTTCAGCTTAACGCGTTTCATGCAGCACTGCTTAACGCGTTTCATGAGCTAAGATTAGACAGCGCTAGGAGGCAATCTGAGGCAATTCTTTATTATAATTTTGATTTTATGTAGCTTGTGATGTTTTTACCCAATTGAAGAGTTGCAGGTAGTGTGTTACCTCAAGTGCCGCTACCTGGTGATGTCCAATCAGAACAGTCTATGTCAGAACAGAACAACTTTTCAAAGTAGAAGCTGCCAGCCCTGGTGTTCCTGTGAGACAAACCTTTTTCCAAACAAATGGAGCAAGGATGACCAATCAAGTAAAAATAAGTAGCATGGGATTTTTCTGATAGGATCCTTAAAGGGGTTGAGCGGCAGTGGAGATCTACAAGTTGTAGTAGTTATGGTATTTTCCTTTTATTAAGAAACAAGATGGAGTCTCTAATTGATTTCTTTGTGTCTCTTTATGAACAAATGCTAAGTCTGTGATGTTTCTTCACATTATTTACTTGTCTTTTATGACAAGCTTTCTCTAAAACCAGTGCAGTGGACTATGTCCGGCAAACTCAGCTCTTTAAGCCATTTAGAACTCAGAGACACAATGGTTATTTACCAACTTAAGATAATGTTGATTTTACAACAGACAGATATATAAGTATTTGTGTATTAAGTATACGTTTGTAATGTTTGTTTATAATCAATATATGAATGTAATTGCTTAGTTTGCATAATTAGCTGATTTTTACTCAGAATGATACCGTCATCAGTTTCATGTATTACATCATGATTTACTTTAACCATTTAGCTGTTAACGATTCAGTTGGTCTTGTAACATATGATCTTATGACATGCACACCTAGGGCTAGATTTACTAAACTGCGGGTTTGAAAAAGTGGAGATGTTGCCTATAGCAACCAATCAGATTCTAGTTATCATTTGTTTAGTACATTCTGCAAAATTACAGCTAGAACCTGATTGGTTGCTATAGGCAACATCTCCACTTTTTCAAACCCGCAGTTTAGTAAATATACCTCCTAGAGCAGTGGCTGTGGGATCATTTTCTGCTCCGTCTATAAACTTAGACAGGGGGGGGGGGACTCAGTAGGCTTTTCCCTGGTATAACATGGACTGCAGAAGCACCAGGGCGCCTGAAACCCATTTTAGCCTCCCTGATTGACTGAGGAGGACTCCTAAAATTGCTGATAAGATTGCTGCACTGGACATATATACCTATGAATTGATCAAAACTTGTAGCTAAGTATTTTTTAAATAAATCTATTTGATGTACTAACTGAAGTTGTGTCTCTTACTTGGGATTATACATCCGAGGTCTCATTGAACGTTAATATTTAACTATCTCCAACCGGTTACACAAGTAAAACCCTTGAAATACTTACCAACATCTGTGTTCTTCATCTGTAATTGATCCAATCTAAGCTTTACAAAAATACCTAATAAAATTATTCTAAACGAGATAAAAAAAAAAATCTTCTTTTCTCGCAGCCTGTCAAACCCAAATAATTCTATGGAACATACTTGACAAAATAAAAAACCTGTGAGAAACGACGCAGACTAGTTCCTCCATGCAGGACCTCCCGCCGCATAATAAAAAAAATGACAGCCGTTAAGTCTATTTATAACCTGGGACTTTCCCACGTTATAAGAGCCGATCGAAACCGCTGGCATTGCTTGTTTAATACAGACATTGTTGCTACTGTCGACAATCACAATATCTACATTCTAACTATGTAGACAGCATAGATGTGTCGACACTTATACTGTCGACATTTCAGTGTCGACGGGATAAGTGTCAGCATATCCACCACCGGAAATATGACTGCCACCGCCTTAAAGTATCTGAACTGTTCATTCCTTGGTATGTAGAAGGGGCCAGCAATGTTTAGAGGGTCAAGATGTGGCATAGTGCACACTTCAAGGACATTTTCAAGTGCTTCCAAGAACTATTCCACTGGCTTGTACCATTTCAAAGAATCTACACCAATATACATTTTTATATAACCTTTATACTCATTTGATATTAATGATTCCCCTATTAACGATCAGCAATATAAAATAATTTTTCCTTACTGGGGAATTCTATTTTGACAAAACCCTCTGACATCCAGATTACCCTTCCCCTTTCTTCCTATGCTTCTCCTATTTTAAATAATTATGTAAAATTCCAATAATACAAAGTCATAGTAATAGCGTGTAGTGTTTAAACCCTTGGTGTTCTCCTGCTACGCGTTTCACACAGGATTGCTTATAGAAACATACAGTGGGTCAACCCCTAGCGTTCTCTTGCTTCGTGTTTCAGACAGAATTCCATCGACAGCCAGTTCAGAGAACACTCTATAATGTCAGTGGTACAGGGGCACATTTATAGGGAACATGTAGGCGTTATAGTCAACAGAATAATGTCCTGATGAAGCACATTTGCATCTAATAGCTCTAAACCTGACACATGATATGGAATTGACAAGCGACATGTTAGTAGGTCTTCTAAAACCCATTAAAATCAGTTATTATTAAAGCCACTGGGAATTAAAATATTTAGCATTTTTCTTTTTCTCAAGGTGGAAAGATGCTCCTCCCTCTATTATTTTAAGGAATATGGTCAAACCCAAATACGTTAATACAGGCTGGTTCTGCGTTATGTGATACAGAGTTGGTGCATATTAACTTTGATGTGTCCTTCATGTTCATAAATATTTCGCTCAGGGTGGTATGACGGATATATTCCATTTCGTATGAGCATTGTAACAAATACCCAACATAGGTTTAATGGCAGGTCAAACTCCCCGTAATATAATATGATCACCTTGTGCTGTTTGAAATAAAACTATTCAGTTGATCGTACCCATGGATGCACATTTTGCATTTAACACAAATCATCCAGCTATTGAAAGCACCAGAAGTAGTAGAGAGCTTCTTAGATTGAGATTGGGTTCTCTGACAAAACTGATTCAAGCAGATCATCTAGTTATAAAATTCACCAATTTATCTTAATAATTGCCTTCATTTTCTTTTATAATCCTTAATAAAATCAGAAATAAAGCTCAGCAAGTATGAGGAGTCACTCTTCTTAATTGGGAATTTTAATAAAGAACCTGTATTAAACATGTATCTTACCTTTAAGTTTGGATAAAATGGAGATATTTTATCTTTTCTTTCCGAATCTTTCCATAAACGGTAATCTCTTTCATAGTCATAGTACAATACTTTTTTATTCTCAGGAGCTGACTCTAGAGGATGGATTTAAGCCAAGAATCCTTATGACCACTCCCATAGGAAAACGGAGGGAGGGAGGGGGGGGGTGGGTTCCTAGTGCCTGGAAACCCCCCTCCAAGCCTGGGGCACTGTATAATTGAGGTGGCTCCAGCCTTCACACAGCTCTGCTTGAAAAGGGAGAGCTGCGTGCACCTAGCAGTAGTGCACGCAGCATTGCCCACGTATATTATGGGGATTGGAAGAGTTGGAGAGCAGCCAAGCACTGTCTAAAATTATAACCACACCCCCATGCATGCCGGTCACGCCCACTGGTGGCGTGGTGTGGAAACCCCCCTCTACAAATCCTGTGTTTGCCCCTGACTCCCTGCATCCAAATATATATTTGTTTCTACTTCTTTGAAGTGGGTATGCTAGGGTCAAAGCGACCCCTGGAGATGTCTAAAACACAATAGAGGTATTACTGACTGTATGTGTGAAAACTAGATTACAAAGATTATCATTCAAGTAACAAATAAACCTTTTCAAATACTTCACGGTTCTGGCCCGACTAAAGATAAGGTCATCTATGTACAGTTTTCATTTCTGGATATATTCATTAAAAGGATTGTTAGACCAATTATGGAAGTTTTCTCCAAAATCCATAAGGAGGTTAGCTAGACTGATGGCCACTATTGCAAGTCCACATGGCAACTCCGAAGTGTTGCAAATGAAAAGTATCCTTATAGTTAAAACTATTATCGTTCAATAAACAAAACAGATGTGTTCAATAAGTAATGTTATCTGGTTCTCAGTGAAATTAGACTGCCCAAGAAATCACAAAATCGCCTTGATACCGAATGATCAATGACCGAATATAAAGACTTTATATCACAAGTTACAAGTCAATAATGTGGTTCCCATATAATGCATTCAAATTCCCGGTTGATGGACACGGAATCTTTAGGGAGCTTTGGTAATAAACAAGCCAAGGGCTGCAAGGAGAATTTAACATATTTGGACAAATGAGATGTAAGGGATTTAATGCCCAAAGTGATGGGCCTTTTTAGGATTTTTGAGTAGTTGGGAGAAAGCAGGAATAACAGCTCTTTTGAGATGTACAAGTCAAATTCTGCTTAAGTAATTACCCCTCTTGCAAACCTTTTTCTAAAAGTACTCTCAATTTTATATTATAAAGTTCAGTGGGCTATTTCCTTAAGATCTTGTAAGTGCCCTGACCTGATAATTTGTTGTGGCATTCCTCGTGATAGGCCTCACTAGATAAAATAGTGATGCCCCCTACCCCTCATCATTCTCCTTGACCACAAATTAGTGTCCTGACATAGTTGTCTAAACACTTTTTTTCTCATATTTATTAAGATTATCGGTTATGCTTGATTTTCATATTTTCCACATTCTGAGAAAATAAGAGGACAGAATTTGGCACTGGCAAAGAATACATGTATAAACGGGTGGAGATATGATGGCTGAGGATTTATGTCATGTGATGGAGTTAGAGAACCATATAGACTGGTTAAGTTTTCTTGGAATTGATTTGGAGAAAGCAAATTCAACAACGGCAATTACAAAATCTCTCATTAAGATGAGAGAGAGACCAGTGGCCGGATGGAAATTATTGTTATAAACCTTAATTATGTGTAAGTGGGCACTCATTTGTGTTGGCAATTTAGTTGGAGAAATGCATTCATCCATGGAAGTCAAAAAAGACCTAAATAAAAATTGCCAAAAAATAGATCATGGGTCAGAAATGCAGATTGCACCAGCTAATTTAAAGGATTGTAAAACATGTTGTATCTAAGAAAAGGAATTTTTTTCTGGCACTACTAGTGTTAGGAGAAGCTGAAGCAGAAGACGTGTCATGTGCGACTCGAGCCGACAGCTTGCACACAAGAAGCTGTTTCTTTCAAGGTACCATCCCCAGCAGCAGCCGCAGCAGCTGCAGCATGCAAGGATACCTCTTAGGAATCATGAATTGGAAAATTGGATGCTGGACTACGTACTTCTAATGAGGTGGTTCATGATGAAGGTGTTGACAATAAAGATTGCATGAGGTGTCAAGCCATTTGACTACTAGTTGATACTAGGCTGCTTGTTACTATACCCAATACGCCACATTTTAAAACACTTTGAATTTTAAAATCAAGAAATCTATTTAGTATTTGACTTTTGCTGTGTGCTGCTCACAGTACCCTGTTTTTATCCACTAAATACTAGATCAGATATCTGTACTAGTATATTTAATAGTATGCTGTAATATTATTAATAACAACCAGCAGCCACTAAACTATCTGACACCCTATAGATCAGTAGCACACAATTCTAGCAGACTGAGCTCTACATAAATAAACTGCAGTAAAACGACAGCTTGCTTCCTATCTAAACGACCTATTTCACCCTGGCTAACCCTTTCTACATGCAATTTCCAGAGCAGAGCACTGCAGCTACATTCCTCCCTACATGATAGCTCTTCTAAATCGGCAGATGAGAGCAGGAGGGACGGATAAAAAGCAAAAGTCTATGGGTCCAAAACTCATGAGATCCGACATTTTCCCAGAAATTACGTTTTGCACATTTTGAGATCAGAAATTGGCGTGTGAAACTGAGATGGCTCCTGGACTGCCTCGGGTCCCCAAAACTCGGATCTGTCGGATTAAACAGAATCCGAACCGCTCATCTTTAACCTCAATATCACAATAACAATCCGTTTTATTCAAATGAAAAACCGCTTTAATGCCAGGTTAGAAATGGACTTATTCAATCTGATAACATTATCAAACTTCCTAGTAGGAGAGAAAATTTTAAACCTTTTGAAAAAATTGAAAGCGAAATTTGGGTGAGTTTCAAAGGTGATAACGTAAAATAATGCGATAGAAGCACTGGGAAAGAGGTGAATGGCAGGCATGTAAGTCCTAAATTTCTGTAATTTGTATTTTAGAACACCAGGGAGATTGTTTGTGTCTGAGGAAAAGCTTTGAGAAGCTTTTCTCAGTTGTAGGGAAATATGGTAAGGGTCCCTGGTGTTATGTATGGAGAGAGAAAGGTAAGCTCCATACATAAGGCCCAGTCCGGGTCTTCCGTCTCACAGCAGACTAATCAGGAGTTGCACCTGCTGTTAAAAGAAGCTGTTAAAAGGCTGCAAGGCAGCTCAGTGAGTCTCTCAATGTCTGGGGAGGAGGTCAGATGGCTCCTGAGAGAGACTGCAACTTTGATCTGAAAAGTCCACTGTTTGGTTTAAGTGGAGGACACTAGGCCCCTCACTCTAGAGAGGGAATATCTCTGCATTAGATGGCAAGGATTTTTTATTATGTTTTGTTTTGCTTGCCAGCTGTATTAAACTAGCCGAGACTATTGAACCTGAGGTACTGGTCTCGTGCGATTTATCTGGCTGAAATGCAACCGTCTACCTCAGAGGACGGTAACCCCAATACCATCTTGTGACAATACCCATACTCATTAGTTCTTTATTGAGCTGTTTTTTTATGGAGGAGTGTAACCTGCAACCTCTTTTCCTTCCAAAGTTCTGTTTCTGGGGAAGAGCAGTTTTAAAAAAGAATGTTTCCCATGATTGATAGAGTCTAGGGAAGAGGCAATTCCAAGCTGCAAAGAATATTTTGTTGGGAGGGTGTGCTGCTCAGAGTCAAACAATACCCTGTTTTGTACATGGGACGGTGCACAGCACCTGCCACACCAATGGTACTTCTGCCACTGGTTCAGATGCCACTGATACTGCCCCTCACACGTTTGCATTCAGGTTGAAACACTTGGTTTTAAATGCAAGAGAGAATGTTTTTTGTCCACTAGTAATTAGTTTACTAATATACTATTACAGTGTCGGCTAACCTGTGACACTGAAGGTGTTGTGAAACTACAAGTCCCAGCATACTCTTCCAGCAATAAGCTGCTATATATTGGCAAAGCATGCTGGGATTTGTAGTTTCACAACAACTGGATTGTCATAGGTTAGCCAACACTGTACTATTACAACCAATAGTTACTGACTGTCTACTCTTCACTCTCTTACACCCAAGTTATCAGCGCACATTTCCAGCAGACTCAACTGTAAATAGACTGTTAAGATTTGTGCAGTAAAATCACAGCTATTTCAATATACATTGACTCTTTCACCCTGTCCAGCCGTCTACAAGACACTCTATGAGCAAACACTTGCGGAAAACGTCCTACCCACATGCTATCACTTCTAAAAGGGCGGCTGAGAACAGGATGGAGGGCTGTACATAGAAAATATCCTTCCAAAACTCACGAGATCCGACATTTTACTTGAAATTAAGTTTTGCCTCGTTTTCAGATCCGAATTTGGCGTGAGAAACCAAATCATGACTCGGTTCAACTTGGTACCCCAAAATTCGAATTTGTGGGATTTCTCTGAATCTGAGCTGCTGATCTCTAATGTATACTATTAAAAGTTTCCTCCTCATTGGACATTAATCACCACTCTCCCACCACCTTCTTCAGTTATCACTTAGTGTAATTATTCTCTGCTGTTTGCAGTCATGAGAAGGAGCCGAGTACAGAGAGACAACTTACAAGTTTATTCTAAGAATAAAGCAGTGGTGAAACTACGGTGCAAGGCACCGGGGCCCATGGATGTAATGGGGCCCGCTGCCGCCACCTCTTCGGCTGCCCGCTCGTCGGATTACCTGTTAGTTGGTGATCCGCTCCTGCTTGTATTTCTGCTCAGGCGGCTGTGGTTCCCCTCTAACACACACCTCAGTTGTTTAAAGAAATGGAGCTGCGGCGGCGCTGCTGCAACAGCAGCACCTCCTCCAATCAGTGTGGAACGAAGGACTGTATGTGAAAGCTCTGTCTGAAGGGTCTGTGTGCTGACTAGAGGTGGGTCAACGTGCACATAAGAAAACAGAGCTGTGTATGTGTTTAATGATAATGTGTCTGTGTGTGCATAATATGAATAGGGACAATAATGGGAACTGGGGGCACGACTGTGGGGCATAGTATAAACTTGGGGCACTACTGTGGGGCAAAATATGAACTTGGGGCACTACTGTGGGGCATAGTATGAACTTGGGGCACTACTGTGGGGCATAGTATGAACTTGGGGCACTACTGTGGGGCAAAATATGAACTTGGGGCACTACTGTGGGGCAAAATATGAACTTGGGACACTACTGTGGGGCATAGTATGAAATTGGGGCACTACTGTGTAGCATAATATGAATTGGAGGTACTACTGTGGCAGAATATGAACAGGCGGCAATACTGTTTGGCATAGTCTGAATTGGGGGCACTACTTTGTGGCATAATATGATACCTAGGTGTTGCCAGACACACCACTCCTGTGGGGAGCTGTGGAGCAGAGTATCTTTCTCTAGTCCTCCCTGATTGCACACCATAATGAAATGTACTGCACACACCTATGTGTTACATGTGGGGCATGCACCACTTGACATGCGTGCTGACCCACGTGTAATTGCAGCAAGAGAGGTAGATAGGAGTCTGCCTCTGAAATGCAGAATGGAAGAAGGTAACTGTGGGGGGGAGGAGGGGTTAATGTAATGTGGGTAGAGGCTTGAGTTAATAATTTAATGGGGGGTGGGGTTTAATCACTTATTGGTGGGTGGTAACTATTAATTTATTGGTGGGATGATGGTTGAGTCTATTTATTTTATAATGGGGGACATTTAATGTAAGTGGGTCATGGTGTTGCCTATTTAAGGCTGTGTGGGAGGACATATGTGTATTTATAAAATCTGAATACTATTGTTTAAATTTAGGGGCAGGTTAGGGGGAATATGCTTATTTATTAATTATGAATGCTATTAATTTAAAACTGTGGTAGGTTGAGGTGAAAAAGGTCTATTTTTAAATGTGAAAGCTAATAATTGAATTTAATCAGTTGCACATAGGTGCAGCTCAACATTTCAGGAGCCTCCGCAATCCGGGAGCTTAGTCTACTCTCCCGAGAGTCTGGGAGGTCTCCCAAAAGCTATTACAGGGGGAGTTTTTTGTTATTGTGTGTGTGTCTATATATGTGTATGGGGGGGGAGCAAATTTTTGCATCTGGGTCCACAACTAACTAGTTCCACCTCTGGAATAAAGCATTATCGTTTTAGAGCTGCAGTTCTGCTAATGCCAACCACAGGACACTGGCCGGCCGTTAAAGTGGTAAGACGCTGTCACCGTTCCACGCCAGTATAGATGTTTGAGCATTTTTCAGCTGACGGTGATATTTTTTTTTTTAGAAATGCAGATGATATGCACTTGTTTATCACCCACAATAAAAAATTACATTTATGGCTACAAAAATAGTTATGGGGTCAGCACTCCGTCCCCCTTGCAGCGCACTCAATCCCCCTCCATCATACTTTCTCCCTTGCAGCACACTCTGCTGTCCCCCTTCAGCACACACTGTCCCCTTTGCAACACACACATTGTCCCCCTTGCAGCACACACTGCCCCTCAGCACTCTGTCCCACTTACAGCGCACTCTGACCCTCAGAACACTGCCATCCTTGCAGCACACACTGCCCCCAATTGCAGCACATGCTGCTTCTCAGCACTTTCCTTCTTGCAACAAACTCTGCCCCCTTTGCTGCACACACTGCCCCGTAGCGCACTGCCCCCCTTGCAGCGCACTCTGACCCTCAGCACACTGCTACCCTTCAGCACACACTTCCCCCCTCTGCATCACACCACTGACCCCCCCTCTGCATCACTCCACTGCCCCCTCTGTATAACACCACTGACCCCTCCCCCTCTGCATCACACCACTGCCCCCCCCTGTGCATCACACCCCCTCCCTCTGCATCACACCACTGCCTCCCCCTGTGCATCACACCACTGCCTCCCCTTCTTCATCATATCACTGCCCCCCGTGCATCATATCACTGAATTACGCTGCCCCCCTCCTCCCTGCATCACAGTGTCCCGCCCCTCCGCAGCAAAAAGCCTCTCTCCCCTATACACCATACTTTCCTTACCTGAAACTTGTCTTCGGGCTGCTGCTCCTCTCTGCCGGACTCCTCACTGACACTGTGAGGAAGTGATGATGACATCACGCCCGACAGCCAGTGAGGAGGGGAAGAGGGGAGGAGGGGAGGTTAAGAGGGAACGACAACGTGGAGGAGGAGAAGTGGCAGCTCCTGGCACATAATCAATAGTAAAAAAAAAAATGTAAAAAATATCTTAGATGCTGCCGGCGCTGCGTCCCCCAGGTCCCAGCGCCCCAGGCTGCAGCCTGATCAGCCTATTGGTTGATCAGGCCCTTTGCCCACAGCAACCAATCAGATTCTAGCTATCATTTATCTAATACAATCTAGAACATGCTAGCTAGAATCTGATTGGTTGCCGTGGGCAACACATCCACTTGTGTACTATACTGTAGATATACGCCATGTTATTATTTTCCACACTTATATCTTTCTAAATGGCTGATGCCCCCCTCTTTCTTGCTACCCACCCCCTCATCCTTGAAATAAAGACATGAGATTTGTTTGGTGAAAAAGATGCCACAGCTTTATTTTACAAGCTTTTGAAAGGTGGCAAAGAAAACAGCAGTGCATCCGTCAACTCCAGCTGTAATCACCACAACCAGTAGGAGGGAGCCCTCAATGCCCCCTGGCGCTTCCAGGCCTGGGGATCCCCCCCTTTACTCTGGCTTTTTACAAGACCCCCCCATAAGGGTGGTATCGAGCATCTCAACTGCACTTTCACAGGGGGGTATCCCCACGGCAGATGTGGAGCGACGAGAGAAGATCTATGTGTTACCTGGTTATTCTAACCAATATATGGGTACTGACAAGTCCAAAAACAATGGATTTTGGATGTATTACAGTCCTGAATTGAAATAAAAAAAATGGGGGATGTGATGATATAGGCAATTTGTATTATGGAGAATATTAGTTTGTGTAGGGCTAACTAAGTAGGATGTAAATTAAAAATAGGTAAATCAAGCGATGCTAATATGTAAGAGGGGCGGCTAGACCAGCACCAGCTTAAACCAAATACTCTAAAGATGCCCAGTGTTATCCTGCAGCCATAAAGGGAACAGAAATTCCAAGGTCAATCGCATTAAAATGATCCCTCGTGCAATAGACTGATAAAATATATCAATGTAGATCATTAATTGTGGATATACCCCACCAATAGAGAATGGTTTTCCCATGCTCTGACCTGGGAGTACGAGGGCACAGTGCTTGTAAGATCCTTTAATAAAGCTACTGTCATGTTTCTCAATCCTTTCCGATTAGCTTCTTTACAGTCCATCCACCGTGGGTCTACAGGGCTCGTACATTATTGGATCAAACCAATCTCTCGATCTCAAAAATGATCTATTACAGTATTCTTTCCTGTATCCTTAACATCTCAAGAGGAGCTATGCCTTTGAAATTAAGTTTGGTATTATTTTCTTTAAAAAGCACCTGGCCAATAGTTCTCTGCATGTCACTTTCCATACAGATCTGGTATATTTTTGCACAGTAATTCGTACGTGCAATAGGGGGTTTTAATGGAACGCTTAGATCAGCGAGTGGCCTTTGCATAAAGGTATGGAAATGCTTTCCTGTCAGTTCCATTTATTTTAAAAATAAAAACATTAGTTGCAACATACATTGTCGGTACCACACTAGTGTATCTATTCAGATGGGCACTAGAACAACCTTTCTCGGAAATATGGCAACATGCAGTGAGCAATGTATTAACGATTTCAGTTATGAGTCAAAACTCTTCTTTAGATCGTTCACACACACATTTTTTTTATTTTATATTTCCTATTGGAAAGTTTGAGACAGCCGAGTGGTCACTGTCAGGAAAAACTGACATCCGATCATATTGACCGCTGATGATGTAGTGTGATGTCACAATCACTCAGATGTTTTTATGCTTCTGGGCTTTATGACATCACACATTGTCATTGGGTGAGATTACTGATCACTCAGTTCATAAACTTAAGCTTGGAGATGATGATGGAGGAAGGAAGAGCAGAGTTGTGCACTAGCATTTTAGAGGAGGAATGGATAGAATTCAGAGGGAGGCTGGAGGTATGCATGGATATCGATGGAGATGACAGAGAGAGAAGTGTCATGGTAGAGGAACCCAATGTAGGAAGATATAGGAGAATTCCCTGGGTGAATCCATGCGGCATAATAAGAAGGGCTACAAGAAGACTTATGCTATTACTTTTTAGCTGCTATAGCTACTTCAGCCCAGCCGAGAGGCTGAGTAAATTAATAATTTACTAAATGACTAATTTTATAAATCTTGTCTTGAAATGTTTTTTTTTCACTTTTTAATTCATGCAGAACTTTAAACTTAGATAAGAAAACAGGATAAAAGTACAGTAATGAAATCCCTTTGTGCTCTGTACAGGGTCTCTTTTTGGACACAGCAGGATTCATGTTTGTTGTTCGTACATTTAGTAATATGGTGGTATATAGTCCATGGGATAATCGTGTCTGTGACCTGCCGTTTCCTTCATGCAGTTTTTGTGTGGTTAATAACATGTGAAAGGACCTTCTAACTTTTAGGATCACAAAATCGGGACAAAGTAAGCCCAACACCCGTTCTGTCTAAACTCCACACCAAATTACATTTTTGTAAACTCCACCCACACATAATATAAAATTGTAGGGTAAACCCCACCCTCTTTGGTCAAGCCACTCCCATTTTGCTGTTCGCCAATTGAGATGTCCTGCCAAACTCGGGACAGATGGGAGGTATGCTTCAAGTGAGAACAGATTCATAATCACACATAGATGTAAAAGTAACCTAAATAACATCTAACGTACGGAAACTCTGACTACATAAATAATATGATATTTACTGGAAGTGGTGGTGGCTGCTATATGCAATTGTACTCCTATAATAGTGTTAGACTATTAAGTGATACTAATATCTAACGTTTTATTGCATACCCCCCTTCATGTGGATAGGTGTCCTCGGAACAGGGGGGCGTGGCCAAATCAGTAGCGCTTTTAAAGTGGTGACACCCCCCCATCGCTACGTGGCCACACCCCCATCTTGTCATGGCCATGGCGGTACTGCATGCAGTAGAAACAGATCAGTATCTGATAATACGTTACACGTCTGTACAATCTGTGACTTTCACTGGAAATTAGAGACAGAGGCGACTATGTCATTGTATCATCTTAGGGGGACACAGCACATAGAAGTCCCACCATTCACATTCTGGGACTCAACTAGCTCCTGAGCACCGATATCTTCAGAGTTGTGACGTGGGAACAAACCGTTGCCATCTATAAAATAATAGTAATAGAATTATATTAATGAATCAGAAATGTATTAAGTCTGGAGTCCTAATTCTGCCCTTATTGCACAAGGAGCAATAACGACTATTTACTGTTAAGGTACAATGGGGATATTTATGAAAAAATGGTGTACAAGTTACTGGGCAAAACAGCTACAGCAATTCACAACAACCAATCAGAGATTTGCTTTCATTTTCCAATCCGTACTAGATTAATAAATAACAATGGAAAAGCGCTACAAATGAATCACTCAAACAAGATCTAAAACGAGCAGCTTATAGGCAGAACTCCCAATTCCACAATGCAATATTAACAACAAACCCAAAGCGCTCAATTCTAGAGATGTACGAACTAAAAATCGAAATAAACGGAAATGAATCAATAAACAATGAAAAATAAATAAATAAATATATGAATAAAAATAATATTACTTATAACATACTGATAAATAGAAATATAAAATTAAAATAAAATAAAATATGAATAGTAATAGTATTGAAATTGAATTTAAAAAGAACTGTGAATTGGAATGATGATCCTTGAGTGCATAATATAGAACATAATATGGATATGAATTAAGAATACATAGAGCCGCAATACACAGTATATTTATTTACAAATTTGCACAGACCCACAATATGTATACAAATATCCCCATAGGGGAATCACTCATGATAGTCAATATGATTTTAATTTTTTCCATTGTTTATTGATTTATTTCCATTTATTTACATTTTTAGTTTGTACATCTCTAGAATTGAGCGCTCTGGGTTTGTTGTACTAGATAAATGACAGCTACAATGTTATTGGTTGCTATGGGTTACAGCACTATTCTATTGCGCCATTACCTGTCCCCCAGTGTTCATACATGGAGGGTCAGGGGGTAATGGCCATGTGTGGGTACAGCGACTACACTATCTAGCAGGAACACCCATCCCTGGAAAAAAGACCGGGTCAGCCAGAACCAGGGGAGTCCTGCATGGTCTGTCACGTGCGATGTGACATCATGACGTCATGTGCAGCCGTGTTGGAGCCTTCCAAATACGCGGGCTAGCATCAGGCCGTGGGTGAAACACAGAGTGAATGGCAGCAGCCTGCTGAGGTAATTTATTCACTAATTTGTGTTAAGTACAAAGAGTATTTTTGTCTTTGTTATATATATATATTTATATATATATATATATATATATACATACATACATGCATACACGCACAAGTGTGTATATGTGCATATATATATATATATATATATATATATATATATATATGTGTGTGTGTGTGTGTATGGTATGTATGTATATATATATGTGTATATGTAGATAAGTGAGATTCTTCTGGTCAGTGAAAACAGTGAGGGGGTAGAGAGCCCCCTCCAACAGGTATCGCCATTGTTCCAGGGCTACTTTGATTGCGAGGAGCTCCTTGTCACCGATACCATAGTTAGCTTCACAGGGTGAATTTTTTTTGAAGAGGAACCCATGAGGGAAAAAGGTGCCAGAGGAATCTTTGTGGTAGAGAACTGCCCCCACCCCAACTGAGGAGGCATCTACTTCAAGATAAAATGGTTTGTGCTGGTCCGGATGTTTTAAAATAGGAACAACAGAGAATGCCTCCTTCAGCGATTTAAAGACCATGATGGCCTCCTTGGGCCAGTCCTTCACCTGTCCCCCTTTGCGAGTGAGGGAGGTGATGGTTGCGATTAATGAAGAAAACTGTTTAATAAACTGTTGGTAATAATTGCAATAGCCGGTGAAATGTTGAGAGGTTTTAAGGCCAGAAGGTTGAGGCCAATCAAGGATCGCTCCTACTTTCCTGGGGTCCAGTTTGCAGCCCTGTATTGGACCGGTTATACGATCGATGGAGCCATTGGTGATGCGGTTGCCATCTATCGCAGTCAGAACCAAGGCAACGAGTGGCAATGAGTGAATGGAGAGATGGAGCTTGAAGGCCAACTCAGCGGATATGAATTTCCCAGCAGATCCAGAGTCCACGAAGGATGACAATTGCTAGGGACCATCCGATGCAAGAAGGACTACAGATATAAGGAATTTGGCATCTTTGGGGGCGTAGGGAGTAGTGGATCTGGATCCTGGGACAACTTCCCTGACATCGCCTAGGATGGGGCATTTCCCAGTCTCTTGGAACAAGAAGAGAGGACATGACCAGCCTCATCACAATAAAGACAAATGTGGTTTCTGATGCGTCTGTCTCATTCCTCCTGGGAGGGACGGGACCGGCCTATCTGCATTGGTTCATCTCATGGAGCTACAGGAGACTGAAACTGTGGGGCCAGACGAGGAAAGGTTCGACGAGAGCGGTCCCTCTCTTAGTTACGTTCTCTGTGGCGTATATCTACCTTGATACATAGAGAGATTAAATCGTCCAGATCGGATGGAAGGTTACGTGCAGCCAAGTCGTCCTTGATGCGTTCATTTAAGCGTTGCCAAAAGGTAGCTACCAGTGCCTCATTATTCCAACGCAGTTCAGAAGCGAGAGTCCGAAACTGAACTGCCAGCAGCTAGGGAACCTTGATGGGATGTGACATAGCAGTGTTAGTAGTAAATGCATTTCCCTATTTGTCTCGCCAAAAACATCTACCTACAACAGGGTGTCTCAACTACAGTCCTTAATAAGTATCAGAGCACTGATGCAGCAAAAGTTAAGTCTCCAACTCATTCAGAGACAAGAAATCTTTTTACATAGTTTGTGCTAAAGAAAATGTGGAATTCAGAACAAAATTGCCCTTACATTATTGTTTACAAAGTAAAAGTTCTAAAACAAATGTACATCACAGCAGGTTGAACATATTTACATTATAAGCATCTGTTTATACTATAAAACATGATCAGAAACAACTGTTTTGTTTGACCTAATAATAATAATAATAATAATAATAATAATAGTAATAATAATATAAAATAATTAGGTGATTGTTGCTTGAAGAATTTGGGTAATTTGTGACCCAATGAAATAGACTAATTCACCGGTGCATGATTTAGCAAATCCTCAAAATAAGATCTGTTGGGGGTTACTTAAAAATTGGAGTCGAAGAACCCGTACTTTATAAGACAGTATATGTAACAACGATCTTTCTTCACTTTTGGTAACTGAAACCTTACTGGGTTATTTTGGCTTCTATAATGCATTGTACTTGCACCGCAGTTGTTTATAAATATACACACAGACTGCTTACATGATCCCTCTTATCTGCATTAAGCTCTCAGTGTGCAGCTTGGTCTATGTAGGAGTGAAGGGCTATTGTTCAATTTGTAGTATGCTTTTGCTCGTTCTGAATGTCAAGAGCCGGGCTGAAGCATATTCAGGGTTTGCAGTTTTTATGAATTCATACGGAATCAGTCAGTACAGCTGCTCAGAATCAGCCACTGTTTTTCAATTATCAGCACATCAGCACGTCATGTGGGAGGTGATATAATCTAAATACAGCTACAGCAGGTTTATAATAAACACTTCACTACTGAAATAAGAAACTCCGGCACGTGACCCTGTAGATGACAGTGGTGTTCAGATATTCAGCGTTTCACATGTATTATAAGATCACCTATGAAATCTGTCTGAAAGGCTGAGGCCGTATTCACGGTCACTTATTTATATATTTATTTATTCTCATTATATGTCACTCACTTATATTATTACTTGTATTAGAGGGTGCAGTAGGTCCTTATGGGCACCCCTTCCCCCCCTGCAGTTCTAGGCAGGGTCTGATTAAGGCTCAGGCCGCCCCAGGCTAGTACGCTCATAGAGCCCTTGACTTTGAGCTCACCCTTAAATTTAAATTTAAATAAGTTAAATACTGACTGTTTTTTCATGTAGCACACAAATACTTGATAGCTTATTTGTACACTGAAATTTAAAGTTGATATTTGTGTGCTACATGAAAAAACAGTCAGTATTTAACTTATGTGCAATACCGAATACTAATTTTCACCCCTTGCATTGTAACATGGTTTTGTCCAGGAGACTGAAATAAGAAGTTTCTCAAGTTAAGATCCTTAATGAATCAGGCCCCAAATTCCTTAACCTCCCCACCCACCACCAATGTTTATGTTCCTGTGTTTTCCACACTCAGCTCCACTTGGCTTTTTAAATGTGTTACAGCAATCTTTATCACTCATTTAGTTTCCATTACAATTCAAACTGTATAACAGACACGAACGAGCGCTACTGAGGGTGAGAATGTGAAAGTGGAGGGGGGGTGTCACCCATGCGCCTGTCGCCACCCTTGTCTCTCCTAGTCACTTATCCTCGTGCGCACGCCCAAAGATGACTCATTGTCTTCAGCCTTTACCATGGGAATACGTCAGGATTAAAACCTTACTACATTTTTCTTTCATGTTTACTTTTTACTTTGTTGATTTCAGTTTAAACCTCCTCACAACTTTGCACCTCCGAAATTTTGCACCCTCCCCAAAATCCTTGCACCTTAGGCTGTAACCTAGTCAGCCTATTGGATAATCAGGCCCTAGATCTAAGGGAGGTTGGGCAGCACGGTGGCTCAGTGGTTAGCACTTGTGTCTCTCAGCACTGGGGTCATGAAATCGATTCCCGACCATGGCCTTATCTGTGTGGAGTTTGTAAGTTCTCCCCATGTTTGCGTGGTTTTCCTCCAGGTGCTCCGGTTTCCTCCCACACTCCAAAAACATACTAGTAGGTTAATTGGCTGCTATCAATATTAACCCTAGTCTCTGTGTCTGTGTGTGTATGTTAGGGAATTTAGACTGTAAGCCCCAATGGGGCAGGAACTGATGTGAATGAGTTCTCTGTACAGCGCAACAGAATCAGTGGCGCTATATAAATAAATGGTGATGATGATGATGATGATACACGACCGTCATCTGGTGCAAGTGATATGACCGAAAAACCCGTACCTTGGAGATGCCCAGACCTTGAATCAGATGCTGCTGCGTTCACTGGAGCTTGGCACGCCCTTACTGTGCATTGACTATGTGCATCTGCCCCTTCCCCTCCCCATAGACTGTAGTGAGGGTCCTTTGCGCTCAAAGGATCCTCACTACAGTCTACGGGGAGGGGAATGGGTAGATGCTGCGTTCTCTGGAGTATTGTTAGTTTCTGGGCATGTGCAGAGGGATTTTATGCAAAATATGGCACATATCGGCATTTACGTTCCTTAATGAATCAGGCCCACAGAGAGAAAGCCAGAAGGAATCGCTTGTCCCGAAGATTAAATCCCTACTAACAAAATGCAAAGCATCCCTTTATAAGGAAACACATGGGGAATAAGCAGAAACTAGAAGTACTCTTAGCAAACTGTTAATATCAAGAGCAAATTGGCCTTTTGCATTGCAGACAAAGGGGCCTTACATCTATAGGATTAAAGACGATAAAAGCATTATTAATCACAAGACTGGAAACATAGCGAAACATTTCAGGCTTATTATACTAAGCTACACAATTTAATAATACCCCATCAGCTGAGGATAGACTACAAAGAGAATAATGTATAGAGTTATATATATTTATATTTTTAGTACACCCTTTCTCCTTTAAGTAGACTTGATGAAGCAAATACTTTCTCACTGGTGGGTAAACGTCTTGGGTTTACAATAACATACAATAAAACTTTCAAGGAGAAACTAGTTGCTATAGTCCTACAGGTTCTAAACAAAACCTTAAGTACTTATCAGTTACACCCACAGTCATTAGAGGCACACATCTCAGTAATACCGAATGAAGGCAATACTTTTAGTTACAGGGATATTTCTTTAATTAACATAGCCAATTGCCTTAAAACTTTATTGAAAAATATAATATATTACCACCAAATAGGGTTTGTCACAAGCTGTGAGGTGCGAGACAACACCACAAATATTATTGATTTGATACATTAAGTATTGGCTTTAACGACTCACACCACACTTTTGTCCACAGACGCATGATAAAGCATTTGACAAGGAGAATTGGCAGTTCATAGCCAGGTTACTGGAGCATATGGGATTGGATGAGACGTGCCTATTAAAATCTGTAAACTTGTGCAAAAATCCTTATGCCAGGATTCGGATAAATGGATTTTAATCAGATTGGTTTACCATTAGGCCCACCTTCTCCGATAATTTTTATACTTTGCGTTAAACCTATAAGAGCCTTTGTTTGCTGTTGACTTATCGGCTACAGTAAAAAAAAATCCTGTGATTTCCCTCCCCAATATATCTGTGGAATGCCAAAGGGTTGGACAACTCTCAAATTTGTAAATCAGGTGATCTTAAATACAAACACCCCCAGAACCTGTCATCCAGGGCTTGCAACAAGCATTATCTTTCGTTGATCTTCTAAATAGAGAACCTGTAGGGTTGAAACAGTAAGTAAGCAACTAAAATAGAGAGGCGCTCATTATGGACCTCATTTAGAGTTGGACGCAAAGTCGGTTTAAGAAGTGTAGGAGTGGGAGTGTGCCGCAGCTTGGTAGGGTATTACGAGTGGCAAGCAACCACAGTTGCGTCACACTCTTAATACCCTATCGAGCTGCGAGCAGTTCCCGCAGCTAGCAAACCGCTTGCGCCACCTAATTCCTGCCACACAGTTTTAGCCCTGTCTTGACGTGTGTTGCGTCTGCACCTCACTGCGACTAGGATTTATTTACATGGTCAAGCAGAGTTAGAAGTGGTGGAAACAGGAGAAGAGATGGCCCTGCTCAGAGGAGCGTACAATCTAAGGGGAGGGGTGGACAGACGGAGAAACGCAGGGGAGAAAGGCAGGAAAGGGGAAAGAAGGGGGAGAGGCAGAGGATAAGGTAGGTAGTTAAGTGGGAGACTGGAAGGCTTTAAGAAAAAGGTGGGTTTTTAAAGCCCGTTTGAAACTGGGCAGGTTAGGGGAAGTCCTGATGGAGGGAGGGAGCTTGTTCCAGTGGAGGGGGGCAGCGCGGGCGAAGTCTTGGATACGCGCGTGGGAGGAGGTGATCAGGGGGGAAGAGAGGCGACGGTCATTGGCAGATCGGAGAGGGCAGGATTGAGCGCGAATAGATAGGAGTGTGGAGATGTAGGGTGCAGTGGCGTTGGCGAGGTCCTTGTATGTAAGAGTGAGGAGCTTGAACAGAATTCTGTAGGGGAAGGGGAGCCAGTGGAGGGATTGGTAGAGGGGGGAGACAGAAGAGGAGCGGCGAGAAAGGAAGATAAGCCTAGCGCCTGCGTTAAGTACTGATCGAAGGGGAGCGAGATGAGAGAGGGGGAGGCCAGTAAGGAGGAGGTTGCAGTAGTCCAAGCGGGAGATAATCAGAGAGTCAGTAAGGCATTTGGTGGCATCTTGGGAGAGAAAGGGCCGGAGTACTGTAATTGTCTCATGATGTTCATTTACAAATGTGTATTATGATATGATGGAATTTGTTTAATCCAAGTATGGGGGTGCTAGTTGTCACTGCAACTACCCCCACCCCCACCAGACTCAATCTCTTCCCATCCCTGAATGCTACTTAGAATGTGCGCATGCAAATTTGAAAAAACAGACAGCACTCAGGGAATGAAAGATGATGTATTCCATATATGGTAGCAATGTTTTGAGCCATGTATGGTCTTTTTCAAGTCTGGATTTAGCATTATAGGAGTTGGACAACCCCTGGCTGAAAAAAACTAATCATATAATTTAATATCATTGAGGATTTTATGAATGAATGAGCCCCTACTACATAGACAGAAATCTGAAGGCTCGGAGTAGTCATGTGAATGCATCTCAGGTGTGTGCACCTACTCAGCCAATCCCGGCATGGGAGCTGTGCACGCATACAAACTTAATTGTAACACCAGAACAGTGTGCCCCACTGCCCAGAAATGGCATCTTCTATTGAGATATTGTTATTGAGGCGATTACATGATTCTTACATCCAGTAATGTGCTGCCATTGACCTCCTGCTTCAATGATCATGAGATCGGCTGTTGCAGCCTACTGAGCACAGGAGGCTTGTGTCTAGTAATTTAAAAGTGGGGCTAGTTGGGGGGAAGAAGGCTTATTCTTTAAATATAGGTGCTATTGATTTAATGTTGGGATGGAGGCTGTGTGTTTACCATAGTAGTGTTTAACTCTGTTTGCCCTGCCATCTGACTGGTCTGCTATAGGTCAGCCCAATGCATCACTCCTGACCTTGATGTGGGTAAAATCGCCAAACCAAATAGTGGGTAAAGACACACCCTTTTACTATATTTATAAAACACACAGCACAGAATATAATAGAAAATATGCTGCAAATAAAGATGGTTTACAACACCGTAAACTACACACTGCTATACCTCACCAACATCTTTGTTTCAGTCACTTTGATGCACCTTGATGCATAATCCCAGGTGCTGAGCTGCAGATTTCACTCCTCTATTTACGGGGTATGGACTGAGCTCAATGTCTTCCTGCTTTTACAAGGTCCACAAAGCTGCAGTCTGCGTAGGTGCCAATGTCCACACAGTCACGGTCCCAGATCAGTCTGACAGAAGTAGTGACCCCTAGTCAACAGTGTCTTGACGAGAGAACATCCCCTATCTCCCTGCTGTGTTTTTTTAAAACTTTTCTCTTTTCCACGGTGGTGTGCCTTTAGGTGGGCATTCAGCCCATACCCGACCCTGGGAATGGGTTACACTTACCAGGGGCTGCCTGTGAATCTCCCCAGTCCTCAGCTCACATAGAAGCAATGGCCTGGAGGCTTAGTATACAAAATTGCTACTGGTGTTCCGCACAGTGTTCTTTCCCACATGGAGCAACAGAGGTTGCAGCTTCTGTGGACACTAGAATTCTCCTCCACCCAGGGGCGGACCCAGACATTTGTCCTACCCCGGGTGATTTTAGGGGGGGCGATTTAGGCCCCGCCCCCTTTCTGTGTTCTAAGGCTGCCGGCGGCTGCACAGTATGTGCAGGTCCGTTTAGCAGTGAAAGTGTGCTGTCCCGCTGCTCTGATTGTGTTTTAAACACAATCAGAGCGGCGGGACAGCACACTTTCACTGCTAAACGGACCTGCACAGTGTGCAGCTGTCGGCAGCAAGCCACTGGTAGGGGGGGGCGATCGCCCCGATCGCCCCCCCCCCCCCCTGGATCCGCCACTGCCTCCACCTGACACAGCATCATGGGGCGTGGCTTGTTGGGGGGCAGGGCTTGTGGCACACGTGACAAGAAGAGAATGGTGGGAGGAGCATATGAGACATGGGCAGACTAGAGAGGACAATTGTGACATATGTTTTGCCCGCCATTCCCCCTTGTCCCATGTGGGGGATGTGGCAAGCTCTACTCTTGCACACAAGCCCACAAAATTCATAATACACCCCTAATGGGGCCATATTTGCCTCTGTGCTAATCCCTATTTAAATATTTGGAGTTGCTCCCTTAGAAACTGATCAGTTGCCTCGCATTTGGCATTCTTGAGCTTTACTAGAAATAAGCAAACTTTCTGTACTTCATTCCACATATTCATTTGTGTCATTTATTAAATAAATCTAGTTGAATTTACTGTAACTATTGAGAAAATCATTTATTTTTGTTTGAATCAGCAAACCACGGGGTTCAGTTAAGAACTTTTAATTTTCAACGTCATCTCCTTTTCCATGATAGGTACAGATGAACCCAGACGTATTCCGTACATATTACACGTACTTTACCCATGTTTGACATGAAATTTCCTGCTTTTGTTTATGCATATTAATTAGAAATCCCAAAACCTGAATTAAATACAGAAAAGAATAAATAATTTCTCTCAATTCTATTTTTTACAAGTGCGAAGTAAAGCAACAATCAGAAAATAACCTGCATTTCAAAAATAGATGTGGAATCCTGACATTTGTCGGATGTTGATGTTCTGGTGTAAATAGAGTTTACCCGACTGGCTAAATAGTGTTTCTCATAGAATGAGGTCTGAGTGTTGGAGAGGGTCATCGGGATAGCTGAGCACCATCCTCTGATAAGCCCTGCTGCCTCATTCTGTCACAGCAGGTTTCTATCACTTTCTTACACACCGTAATCTAATTGAATCTGTTTAGCAACTACACGAGCTTCAGATAGGCAGAATCCGAGCCCACATTTACACAAATGCACGAGAGTGTCCATTGGATCAGAGGACGCTTTTTTAAAACTGCAGATGACTGGGCTGTGAAATCTGGTAGATTTTTATATTAAGTAAGTAATATAGTGGATTTCAGCTACTGCATTTATAAAATCTTAAAGGTTCAGTATAATCAAAAATTAGTTTAAATAAATGTAAAAAAATACAACGAAAATATCAATGAAAAAGAAATACATTTGATACGTTATGTTAAACTATTATGCTTAATTACTTTTTAATTATTTCACTAGGAAGTATTGCAACACTGTGATTAAAAAGAGTGTTTTGCTTGCTCTCTGGGTCATTTTTTATTTTATTTTCGTTCATGGCGTGCAGTGCCCCTGTTTAGCCTACAGGTGTCAGTTGACGGTTGCTGTCTTTAGAAAGTGTCTGGCCAAAGTCTACTGGGGGTAAATGTATCAAGCTGAGAGTTTTTCGGAGGGTTTGAAAAACCAGAGTTTAGCTGTCATTTATTTAGTACATTCTACAAAGTGATAGCTAGAATCTGATTGGTTGCTATGGGCAACATCTACACTTTTCAAACCCGCCAGAAAACTCTCAGCTTGATACATTTACCCCCAGATCTCTTTATATACTAGTGATACGCAACATTATACACTTTCATGGGCAGCATGGGTGGCCCTTCAGCCTTCAAAAGTGCCACATATTATCCTTAATCGTAGCAATAAGTTAAAACAAGACATTTAATCAAAGGAAGAGTCCTCTATAGGTAATAACATATCAGCAGGTATTTTAAACTATTGTTACAAGCTATTACAAACATCTGCCAGTAAAGCAGGAAGGAGATTTGCAAATTTGGATGTTAACTTTTAAATGACTCATCCCACAGTAACCCCTTTTGTAAGCACTGTAAATATCTGTAAAATATTAGTATTTTGCCAAACACGGATACATTTGTTTGTTACATTTACTGATACTTTTGTTTGTTTTTGATACATATATTTGTTACAGCAGTCACAGCTGTATATAGCTACCATCCCGGGTGCAATATTGAGCAACCACCAAAATGCTTCCATTTTTTTTTACCTCCTTCCCTTGTCACCCTCCCAAACTGACTGTTATCAGCGCCACCCTACATTGGTAACTTGCCGTTATATATACTCTTCTGTATATAGGGTGTGTGTACGTGAATGGTGCAAATGCAATGGCTAATGCAATATGGCCGACACGGTGGCTCAGTAGTTAGTCTCACAGCACTGGGATCATGAGTTTCGATTCCCGACATGGCCTTATCTGTGTGGAGTTTGTATGTTCTCCCTATATTTGCGTGGGTTTACTCCGGGTGCTCCGGTTTCCTCCCACACTCCAAAAACATACTAGTAGGTTAATTGGCTGCTATTAAATTGACCTTAGTCTGTGTGTGTCTGTGTGTCCGTTAGGGAATTTAGATTTTAAGCTTCAATGGGGCAGGGACTGATATGAGTGAGTTCTCTAGTGGCGCTATATAAATGATAGTGATGACACCTCTAAAGATGTGTAAATACTCAAGTCATTTTGATGGGTTACTAAACCAGGATTGCCCCAGGGCCAGTGCCAGGAATGCCTTCATCCACTCAGTTACACCCATCACCAGGAGCAAACCTTTGAACCCCTGAATTAGCTTCCATCTTTACACACTAACCCATGTCATCACCCATATAAATAGATCAAATCACACAAAAGTAGCAGCTGACATAACTAATGGGGAAGAAATAGCACATGTGCTGAGTGTGTACTCGTTCCCCTCTTCAACAAATGGCCCTCACAGGCTTTCGTACACTAATGCAACCAATGGTGACCCAGAACACGAAGATCACGCTTGTACGGGGTAAATCACCTGTAATGTGTTATACTGGAGTTATCATTCTTGTTACTGAGTTTGCTTCTCTTTTGCTTCCATCCTTTGATGTCAGGAACACTTGTAGTTTTGCCGATTACACAGGAGACAAGGTGTCTTATTAACTAGCGGCAGCAATTCTGTCTATGATCAAATAAGGTGCCTTTGAACTAAACCAAACACTTAGCAAAGCAAATCACTGCTAATACGGATGAAAACCTGTTAGGCAGAGCGGCTTTTAAGCCATTGTTGCATATTTTTCTTTACTGTATGCTAACAAAAGTGACGCAGGCGCTGCCCTTGGTGTATGGCTGTAAAATGGGGCAGGGAAGCATATTAAATGTTGCTGTGTCTCTGAGATCGCCCAGTTGTCAACCAACCAAACAGCCTGTTCTGTCCAGAAGTCGAGCTGCCATCGTTACCATGTGACCTATCAAATGGTGACAGGCAAAGCTGGGCGGGTTAAGAGCAGCCTTTGCGGCCTTTTCTGCCTGGGTTTTAATCCTGATCTGTGATATGTTTAAAAAATGTAATCAAACTGCAGACGAAGTTATTAAAAGCTGCAATCTGATCTTACTGTTTTTTGGATAAATTAAATAGAAGTGGTTTCTTGTTCATGAACAGATGCATGTACTTTATACATAATGATCTATGTACTAAGGGTATTACGTAGGTAATAATGGAGTATTTTTCTATAATTTCGAATTATAACTTCTATAATGGGCAGCACGGTGGCTCAGTGGTTAGCACTTCTGCCTCACAGCACTGTGGTCATGAGTTCAATTCCCAACCATGGCCTTATCTGTGTGGAGTTCGTATGTTCGCCCTGTGTTTGTGTGGGTTTCCTCCTGGTGCTCTGGTTTCCTCCCACACTCCAAAAACATACTGGTGGGTTAATTGGCTGCTAACAAATTGACCCGTGTGTGTGTCTGTGTCTGTGTGTTAGGGAATTTAGACTGTAAGCCCCAATGGGGCAGGGACTGAAGTGAGTGAGTTCTCTGTACAGCGCTGCAGAATTAGTGGTGCTATATAAATAAATGGTGGTGATGATGACAATATGTTCCTCCAAATTAAGATGAAGGCACAACTACTGCCTCACAGCCCTGGGGCAATAGATTTGGTTCTGACTAGTGCAGTGCACTGACTGTATGGAGTTTGTATGTTCTTCCCGTGTTTGTGTCTTTCTCTTCCATGTGCTCTGGTTTCCTCCCACAGTCCTCAAAAAAATGCTGGTAGGTTAATTAGGTTTTTTTTTTGTACAAAAAATGTATTTGTGTCTGTGGTAGGAACTTTAGACTGTAAGCTCCTGTGGGGCAGGAACTGATGTACAGGATTCAACATCCTCTGGAAAGTCCTGTTTAACATTGTAGAGCTATATAAAAAGCAATAATAAATATTTACCTGCTGTGCACTACATGGGGCTCTGTGTGCGTTATATATCTTGCTGTTACATAACTAATGAAAAATGCAAAATTGTAACACAAATAATCCCTTTTGATGTTCTGTATAGATCCAACAAAGTCGCGCCCCGTTCAGGGACCACATATTGGCACAGCCCCGCCAAACTAGGGACTGTGGTATGCTTTTACGTTATTTTATTAGTTGCCTTGTGAATGTAGTCATTTTGTTATATTTGATTATATTATGTTTGTTTAATAGTGTAAGTTTTCTATTGTCAAATGTTGCTCGCATGCAATATTGCAAATAAAACAGTTTTATATTTTCTGTTACTGCCACTGTGATTTTCATTAGCAAAAATAGCAGCTTAAAATGACAGCCTATTCTGCCTCCCCTTTCAGACAATGAGATGGGCTTATTTGGGCATTCACAGTTGCCAGTTTTCAGATTTGGAGTGGTCCATTCTGCAGAAAGGGGGTGGGACACAGGAGTTGTAGTGAATCCAAAATAACACAAGCTCCAGAATACAATAGTATCAGGTCAATCACAATCTATTAGCACAGTATTACGCGTTTCATTGCTTACAAGCAATTTCCTCAGAGGAAACTGAATACATAATTTAAGGACTACATGTTCCTTATTATTAATTGTAATAGTCCTCAATAGATTTATATGTATGTGGTTGTTTTATAAGATATGTGAATAGGTTTATTATAATTATACTATCCACGGAACACAAGTTTCAGTTTTTTAAAAATTTTCCCCCATACTCAGAGGTGATCTAAACCAGGCTGTTTCCTGTACTTTTAGAGAAAACTAAAAAGTTGGAATGAATGATTAAAATGTTCGTAGGTTGGGCTCTGATGTGACACTTTTACTGTTTCCAACATGCACATTTTTCATTAAATCTAGACGCAATTCCACTTTCCTGGGAGTGATTTCATTAACTTAAAAAAGTGCATAGCGGACAATTTGGTGCACTTGCACAAATATTAATTTGCATATTTTGCGCTTTATGGATGAGCCTTAATGATGGCATTAAGCAGTAGTCATTAATTACTAATTAAGATGGAAGAGATACACAATAAATGGCTAATATGATTAATTTTAAAAAGTCAGGTGCATTTTTTTTTAAAATTTATCTTATTGCTATGATGTTCCTGGTATGTAAATGGGTTGTGGTTTGTGCACACAGTAGCACTGTGTCTGAATCGTTGGTATCAGCAGGGATTCTTGTGCCTACCACTATTTGTGTTTAATTAACCCTTTCACTGCTAAGACATTTTTTCACCCCCTGTGCTGAGCCTATTTTGGAGCAGGCACACGCATGAACGGGTCCACGTACACAAATGAGATTTTATTTGTGGTAGAATGTTTAAATGAGATCCAAAGGGTGGCACATAGCTAATTTAGGGTAGGATTTCCTGATATATGTTTTTTGAGAGGGTTGGGCAGACATTCAGCATATTTTTCCCTGAGATAGGATATAAATTTTACAGGAAGACATAAGGTTAATAAAAAGGCTAATTCGTACATCGTTTTGGGCTAATTTGTTGCGATTCACCAGGAGTGGTGTCATGGGGGCTCCCATCCTGCACTTTGTATGGGAAAGTTAATTTCTACAAACACTTTGACCAATGTAATAAGAACATACAAACACAAGGAAGTGACATACACTATATCCCACACATGATTCATGTAAGATATCAATAAGCCCATAGTTGCCTACTCTCCCGGAATGTCCAGAAGACTCCCGAAATTTTGGGAGTACTCCCGGGAGAGCAGGACAAGATCCCAGGTCCAGCTCACCTCGTTTGTGAAGTGGGTGGGGGCGGGGCTAAACGCATCATCCTGGCCCACCCCCACCCACCGATAGGCTGAAATGGGCAAAGATTGACAGGGGGTGTGGTCTAATGACGTGATTCACATGGCCACCACCCCCAAGATGGAGCCCCCTCCCGGAGAGCTGGCTGCAAAAGTTGGTAAGTATGAATAAGCCTAAACCTAGCAGCACATTAGGAAAAAATGGAAACTTTGCAATTATTGGAAAGGGTGTCCCTAAATTGTTAGTAAGTTGGACCCATGTACCTTTCCAGTAATTTAGAGCCCTGGTACAACAGCTTCTTGGGGCCTCTTCCACAGCTGCAGAAAGGGGTGTGGCCACATCAGTTTGGAGGCTCCTCCCACTACACAGGCAGGCCAGGGACCCTAGGAAGGCCTAGGGCCCAGTACTTTTTTCCTGCATCCCTCTCTCGGCACCCCTGCCCCTAATCCTACAAAAGTAGGAGCTTGCCCAGTAGAGGCACCTAAAAACCAGGATGTGGGCATATACTAGATGCGCTAGTTTGTGTCCACATCTAAATAGGCGCAAGAGCAAATGACTGATAAAGGGGTAGATATAACAAAGGGTTGGGAGCTATAGTGCCATCAGGGAATGTTAATGGAAATCTTTGTCTGTGTTACACTGTATTCTAGACATGATCAATACATATTCCATTTAAGCGATATAATGTAACTCACAATCACCTTTACAAGCATTTTTAATCAATGATATATGGGGAACATTAATTAGTTTATTAATTTAATATTTTATGTTTTGAGTCTGGGAAGTCATTGAATATCATTGAGTGTGTACAATATTGCTCCCTCATTGCTGAAAAAGACAGGTCTATCCTTCAGGTCATAGCACCAGGGGCAAGCGCAGGTTTTTTGGCAGCCGCCCACAAAGAGGAACAAGTGTAAATGTTTTATGAGATAGTGGCGCAGTCATTCTGAACGCTGTTATTAGGGTGTCTGGTCTAATAGGGGGATTCTGGGCACATGTGATCCCATTCTGTGCTTGCCTATAAACACCAGACCACTTAAATAGCTATATGTCATTCTTTTTCCTAAATATGATGACTGTTTCCTGATTATCCAAGTTTGGGGTATGCATTGCCCCTCTTATTAACCCCTTCATGATGGGGGCTATTTTATGCCTTTGTGACCCGACCAGTTGTCACAGTTTTGCATTGTATTGGTTAAACTAGGAATCATTTTGCGAATTAAGTTGTGCACTCTAAAGGAATACCCCTTTTTCAGGACAGTTAGGGTTTTTACGTGATAACATATTGAATTAAATATTGTTTCATTTGTTTTATTGTTTTTATTCATTATAGGAGGGAAAAACAGGCAAAAATAGCAAAGAAAATGAAAATGGTACATACTCTTATCTCTCTTACACAAAAATTTAAGATAGAAGCTTCGTTCATTGTCCATAGCTGTCGCAATACGCATTTCGCTTTAAATTTCTCTGACGCGTGAGGTTATCTGTGTGGGGTTTATTTTGATGTTGCAAAGCCAACCCGATTGCTGTCTCGGTCAAAGACCGTGTAATACCGGCCGATAAAGACATCCCCAAGGATCCACAATGGTCCAGCAGGTGGCGGTATATCCAGGCCCATGAATCCGCTAAGACATAGGGTCTTCCCCATCTTTGATATCTGTGTGAAGAGAAATGATCGCTATTAACAAGCGGTTCTTAAACATACTGGAGAAACATAAATGAACTATATTCTGATGGCTCAGAAGAGGAGACAAGTAAAACAATTTATCAATGTTTGGGATTCATCAAAATTTGTCTGGTTCGGGGGTTCAAATCAATTTACCAACAGAATTGTTAAAATTTGTAGAAGAAAATGGGGATTTTGAACAACACTTTGTACTAGAAAGTCGATAAATACAACAAATTGAAATCTCTTCTAAATTACTTTTCTTTCTGGTTACAACAGGAAAGGAACAAAACATTTGTCAAAAAAAATATTACTGGTCCTAAATCGCTAATTGTCCCGTTAAAGGAACCGCGGAGGTTCCAATCACCTGTACTCAGATGGTATGGAGGAGACAGTATAGAACACATACTGTATCCATCTTTATGTAACGGAAGCTTTCACATGTCACTTTCCCTACAATAAAGAAAGACTTCAAATCTCCCATTACCAAACTGGTGTCAAATACAGGAAGCGGGCTTTATCGCCAGAAGGGTGGAGAAACGCTGTAAACAGTTGAGTGATAGGATTACTCAAGCCTAGGATACTATAGTAAGTTTATTAAAGGAGAGGCACATATACGGTGGACTCTACCAGTGAGTTCTTCTTGGCTATACTGGTGCTTCAATCAAATGTTGCTCTAGATCTAGATAAGTCTGCACCATTCAAGTCAGAGAGTTGGCTGTATTTTTAGTTCAAGATATGGGGGAAATCTACTAAAGATAATTTTTTTTCATGAGTTTTAACTCAAAGTCCTCAAAAAAAGTGAATTAATTGACCAAACAATTTAATCTGCCAATTCAATGCATTTTGGATATTTGGATTCTGTGTGAGTCAAAAAAGAGATTTACCAGCACATGTTCTCTAAATATCTGAATTTCTCCCATTCATTTCAATTGAACTTCCAGCATGCGCTACATGTAGAAATCCCCTTGAAATGAATGGATCCATTAATGCTCCACATGTCTGGTTCTCGGCTGGTGCAGACCCTGTCTTACCCTGCTGTCTGAGTCTCATATACCCTGATAGGCTCATTGTTCGCACACAGGAGTCACCATTTATAATCATGTCTCTTTTCTAACATGGCAGGGCTGCTATTCTGCTGCAGACACAGGATTTTTCATGCTATCTGACACCACCAATACCCAGGAGGGATCTGGTGCTGCTGGATTTGAAATGTGAACTCTGGTTTGCAGCAGTGCAGCCTCTGCATAGTGGGCCAGAGTCTCAGTTAACAACCTGCTATCCATGTCATCTGTGCAGACCTGCATCAGAGAATGCCCTAATGACCTTCTGCTAGAAATGAGATGCCAGCATTTGAAGCTTGTTACCACAGGCTCAGGCCTATGTAAACAGCTTCCTGTAAACAGCACATTGCCAGTTTATTGAGCTTGTTGCACCAGCACGCTGTATCCTGTTATTCCTGGCTGCCTTCCTGTGTTTGACCCCTGGCTTTCGGACAAATAGCTCTCTGGTCCTTGAACCCTGGATCTTGGATGACTACATTCTCTGAAAATGGGATCACTAATAAAAGGCGCTGAGTCCTGTTAAAAGGTCCTTTTACAGGTTTTGCTACTGCCCCCTCTAGCCTACTGCGCCTTTTGGCAATTCCAGCCCTGGTAATAAGACAGGAAAAAGTAGAATATACAGCATAGTTATAGAGGTGGCAGCCAAAAGAGTGCTCTTGGGTCCTGGGGCCCAACTTTGACTCCTATATATTAAATATGCCTGTTTCTTTCTCATCATCGTGGCTGTGTAAGCCAGCATGTCCTGACTTTCGCTTTTTTAAGCCCCCAAAAGGGCAGCAGTGCTGGTAAAATGTCCACATGGTGGGCCCTATTCATTAAGGAACGCAAATGCCGATACTTGCCCTATTTCGCGTGAAATTGCTCTGCAAATGTCCAGAAATGGGCTATAAGCCAGAGAGCGCAAGTGTATGCAACTCATTTTTGAGTGTAAAGGAGACTTATGACATTATGTTTTCATGGGTGGAACTGGGAGGGGAATGGCATATGCACATAATCACTGAAAAATAAGAGAGTGCCACGCTCAAGCGCATGCAGCAGCATCTGGTTCAAGCTCCGGGATTCTCTCAGGTACGTGGTTTTCAATCGTCTGACTCGCACCAGCTACAGGTCAGGTGTAGTCAGGCCCGGCGCTCCCATTAGGCAAGGTTAGGCAATTGCCTAGGGCGCCGGGACCTGCAGGGCGCCTCGAAATTAAGAAAAAACGGAAATCCACGGGGAAGAGAGGAGGGAAGGGGCTATTGAATCTTACCTGCACGAAGCTGCTCCTCTCTGCTCTGTCTTCTCCCCTCCGCTCATTGACCGTGACAGGCCGTGATGATGATGTCATCATCACGGCCCGACAGTGTCTGTGAGTGGAGGGGAGAAGACAGAGCAGAGAGGAGCAGCTTCATGCAGGTAATTTAAAGAAAGACGTGGGGAAGGGTGGGGAGGGGAGGGAAGCGCAGCGGCGATTTTTAAAGGGGGGGTGGCGATTTTCACACGGGGGGGGGGCGCGATTTTCACATGGAGGGGGCGGCACACTGTGCCTAGAGCGCCAAGGACCCTAGCACCGGCGCTGGGTGAAGTTGGCTGTTTATCCATGCTAGAACATGTGTTTGCAATCAGGAGCAACTGTACAAATGCATTTTATGTACAGTAGACATTAATAACATCCTGATACATGTATTTCATGGGGGTGGGGGGTGACAGGTGACTATAATTGAATACTTATTTTGATGTGCGTTCTGCTGGGACTTTATACTCCACATATGTATTGCACATATCCGGCAGTGTGCTGTATCTCTCTTATTACGGCAAGTGCCGGGTATGCAGAGCGTATCTACATCCGTATTCAACAAGAGACGTCTCCTTAGTTCCGCTTCTAGTTGAATGTGAACGTGCCAGATTCATGTACGTTTTTTTAAAAAAAAAAGTACAATATGTTAATTTTGCTTCCCTTAATGAATCAGGCCCCGTGTGCGTAATTAGGGATAGGAAAATATTAGCGGGGCCTAAATTAGATTTTGGACCTTCAACTAAGACACTATGGGGTATATTTACTAAACTGCAGGTTTGAAAAAGTGGAGATGTTGCCTATAGCAACCAATCAGATTCTAGCTGTCATTCTGTAGAATGTACTAAATAAATGATAATTGGAATCTGATTGGTTGCTATAGGCAACATCTCCACTTTTTCAAACCCCCAATTTAGTAAATATACCCCTAAGGATCACACTGTGGCCTTAATGCATTAATACATGTGGCAATAAATAGGTTACCATAACACCAGAAATCAATACTTTTTGCTTGTTGTACCAGTACTGGCTACTTGGTAGACTCTCACTCCACATTGGAAGAACTATAGATGCATCTGGAGCAGGTTGATAACGATCACTTGCATCTGCATCTTTTTTATGGTTAATAAATAATAAAATGTAAAAAAAATAATAATAAAACCCCAGCCCCCCTCTCACCCCTCTGAATGCTATAATCAGACCCAGGACTAGACAGCATTGGTTATTTCCTAGTAAAACATGGGGACCCTGAGCATGGAGTCCCCCGTCAAAGTGGAATTTTCTGGCGGGGGGCACCCTGCCCTTTTTTCATTTATTTATACATTTGACATAGTTTTTGGGGGTTTCCAGTGCAATATGACATCTGGTGGTAGAAAAAGGGTACTGCAGCAAATAAAAAAACGTAATTGAGAGTTAACACATTGGGAAACACACTTTATGCTATGCAATGTATTTCCGTAAAGCACCACAGCGCGTTACATTAATGTCAGTGTGACGCACCAGGCGTCCCTTTCACGCTTGCTGCATCTATAAAACATTTTAGTAGTTTAAAATTAGCCTTCAATTAAAGTATGTTTTGGTACACTTCTATTTTTTATTCAATCCGATCACATTTTGTTTAAGATTAATTGTGCGAACCAACATCTCCCAAAGAGTAGTGGGTGCAGTGGATCATTCAAAAATATCTTCACTGCTCCATCTACTTTAAATAATAGCAGGCTAAGCATGATTGACGCACCGTGCCACTTGTAACAT
Organism: Mixophyes fleayi; assembly: GCF_038048845.1. Classification (NCBI taxonomy): domain Eukaryota; kingdom Metazoa; phylum Chordata; class Amphibia; order Anura; family Limnodynastidae; genus Mixophyes; species Mixophyes fleayi. The sequence goes on from NC_134412.1 coordinate 22,019,076, forward strand.
GCCACTTGTCTGTGCTAAAAAATGTGCTCCATCTTTATTTCTTCTGTTTTGTAATGACAGAAGGGAAAGAGGGAGACAAGGTCCTTTTCTAGAGGTGATGGTGGATGTTCTGGTGGCCATTATTCTACTAAAATACTGCTGAGTTTAGCTTCATTTACGGCTGAAGGAACCATGAGAGTGATGGGATATGTAAACCTTATGACATAAGTGGGCAGATTCAATTCCATGCGTTGTTCTTTAAGCGGATTTTTGCTTGTGGCTCACAGAGCTGCGTTACTGTAGTGTTAGGTGGTTTCTATCATAGTCTGGATGTCGGCATCGTGTGAGCGCTTCACTCTAGTCTAGGTGGTAGCTAGCGTAGTGTGAGTGTTGGCATTATGTGAGCATGTCAGTGTAGTGTGAGTGGTGACTAGCATAGTAAGATATATAATGAACCATTATTGGGAAATAGTAAGAAATATAATGAACCATTATTGGGAAATAGTAAGATATATACTGAATCCTTATTGAGAAATAGTAAAATATATAATGAGCCATTATTGTAGATTAAAATGTCACCCTAGAATTCCTTGAACTCCGTAAAAGTACTAGGGGTATATTTACTAAACTGCGGGTTTGAAAAGTGGAGATGTTGCCTATAGCAATCAATCAGATTCTAGCTGTCATTTTGTAGAATGTACTAAATTAATGATAGCTAGAATCTGATTGGTTGCTATAGGCAACATCTCCACTTTTGCAAACCTGCAGTTTAGTAAATCTAGCCCTTAGTCTTGTTGCATTTAGCATTCCAATATCCTTACAATTTATAATTTGAATAACAGATGATTGCTGGGATACGCATGGGGTTCTTACCTTCAGCACATAGTCTTCTCCTGTCAGGTTGTACTGGACACCTCCCAGAATGAATGAGATGGTGGGCAGAGATTGTATGTGATTGCAGCTAATAATGTACTAAGGGAAACAAGACACAAACAATCATATGTTACATTCATTTATTTTTTAATTGCAGGTTTACCCTGGCCATAAATTATTGCAAACTGGCAGGGGCATTCTTCACATTTTTACAACTTTCCTTGGCAACGTTGCACCCTTCTATCGCAAAAAAAGTGTCTGTGCAAATGTATTGTTAAAATTAATTTTGGGTTCGGGAAGTAGGCTGAATGTGGAGGGTTCGTAAATAGCTGTAGGGGTGTGAGCATTGGTGCTGGATATTCTCCCTCCCCCAGGCAAATAAAGGTTCAAGTTATATGTAAATCTCAAATGTGCCCAACATTCTGCCTTTCTGAAGAGAAATACAAATCAGTTTAAATATATATGACTAAGGGTGGTGGCAGGCGGGCGCTTTGTACACTTGCATATTTCCAGCTCAGGAAGTTCTAGCGTCTACATTTGTCAATCGCTTGCGCGTTGAAAGTTTGAGGTGAAGTTGGGACCAATCAGATTCTAGTTATCATTTATTCAGTACATTCTGCAAAATGACAGCTAGAATCTGATTGGTTGCTATAGGCAACATCTTCACTTTTCCAAACCCGCAGTTTAGTAAATATACCCCCTTATCTCCAAAAGCCTCGATTGTGACTTGTTCGGTGAACTTAGTTTTAGGCATATGAGAGCATTTGGCACCAGGGCTGTCAGCATTATAGGCCCCCGGGTGAAGCAGCACACTGGGGCCCTACCTACACAACCACTCACAGGAATAAAAATGTAAATTATGGATAATATTAAGCTTATATTTATTGCTACCTCCAACAAAATCAGTGGTTAAACATTAAAAGCAGGGGGAGGCATCTGACATGGCTAAAAAATATTAGAAGAACTTTATTATAGCTTTACGGCTTAAAAAAATTCTGTGTGTTGATTTTGTCTTGCTTATGTACAGTTAGCAGCACCTGTACGTTGTTTTCGTCAAGGTCAAGATATGTATTCGCAACAGCAAGATGGCATGTACGGATAACAGCTGATACTGAGGTGATTAGTCCACCGAAATGTTTTAATAAAGAGGGTTTGAAGGTTCTGAATAAATCTCCCGGAATAATATAATGAAAAGTTGGCAAGCCTATGGGGCCCCTATGCCCGTGGGGCCCCCGGGTAATTGCCCAATGTGCCCATGCATTAAGACGACTCTGTTTGGCGCACCCAACTGGGGCTCGGGCAATAGGTATCGATATGAGACCATTGAGCTTTGCTTTATTTTGGGTCACTGTACCACAACACAGAATGTAGGTTGTCTTTTATGCAAGGGATCAGATTGGGTCACCAAGACAGGGTTTAAAACCCTGTGGCTCACTAAGTGATATTATTTGAGTAGCAAGGTTAACATTCCCCTGCCTTTGGGGCTCTGTAAACTTACTGTTATACAGTGTAAAGGGTTTTATGAGAGACAAACAGCTTCCTGCTATTACATTACTCTCTTTTCCACCAGCCCAATGAGATCAGCTTCTCGTCCATGATTTATGTTCTGCCGATTATTGGCACTAGCAAACGGCAATTCTTATTGGATCACGATTGGGGCTATTGCTATAACCATTTGAAAAGCAGATATTTCCATATTTTAACCTTCACAATCTCAGAATTACAACTATTGTCACCATTAGTTACTTTTGAAGACCAATCTACCTTATTTGTTTCCATGAAGATAAGAGTATTGGGTTTGCTTAGATGTACTCAAGCTGAAGTACTTGAGGTACATATAGCTAAATATGGGCATCTAGGTGGCACAGTGGTTAGCATTGCTACATTATAGCAGCAACCCCCCCACAAATCCCCCACACCCATCCCCACCCAACGAGAATCGCGGCATTTTGGACCGAATTCTGCCCACTTCACTAGGAAGTGGACAGATGCAGGAGACTGCCATATTCTCCCGGGAGTCCGGGAGACCCACCCGGAATCCGGGAGTCTCCCGGACATTCCGGGAGAGTTGGCAAGTATGGCAGAGTATGAATGTTCTCCCCATGTGTGTGTGGATTTCCTCAATGGTGCTCTGGTTTCCTTTCTTACGCTAAGACAGGCTGTAAGGTTATCTGGCTTCTGGCAAAATTAACCCAAGAGTGTGTGTCCATGTGGATGGGAATATAGATTGTAAGCTCCATGGGGCAAGAACTGATGCAAATAACTAAAAGTTCTCTGTAAAGCAGTGCGTAATATGTAGGCGCTATATACAAATATTCATAAAGGTTGATATCCTTTCATATGATTTTGCTACCATGTGACTACCATGTGTTCCAATAACCATTGTAACCAATGTTCTATTTTTGGGCTGACCGATCCCTTTATTGGGTTTTACCATTTTGCTGTGTAATTCAATACGATGTAGAGAGTTGTAGAAGTAATTACTTAATATCAGCTGACGGATCAAAATAGGAGGAATACATTTGTGGATCCTGTCCTCTCTCTCTGCCTACCACCTGTGCTGGTGTTAGCTCTGTCTGACCCAGTGTTTGTTGTTCCTTCAAGTCCTTTTGACCTTAGCCTGTTTCCTGGATTGTCATTAGTCTGCTGCCTGCCCTGACCTCTGCCTGTTTCCTGGATTGCTTTTAGTCTGCTGCCCGTCCTGACCATTGCCAGTTCTACGACCCCTTGTCCTGTCATGTGACCTGACTCACAAACAACTGGATTTGTAGAGTTTCACCCACTGGTCACTTGCTGGTCAGACTGAATTAGCAAATCTGTCTGTGAACAGCACTAAGGATGAATGTGACAGTGCTTTGCTCTTACATACTTCTAGTCTTCTCTTACCGGGGGAGTAATGATGATTATGGTCACGTCAACAGACCCACACAACGCAATTGCCCATAATCCCCTTTACCATCACTAGGGTCCGTTAAGGGATCAAAACAGCTATAGACAACACAATTGCCTTTTCTATGTTACCTCGCCATTGAACAGTGGAGAAGCTCCTATGGCCTTTTGAAGGGCGATGATTTCTGCACTCGGTCCCGTAATCAAAGAAGTCCCGGTATCCACAATTGCTTGGCAGCCTCCTTTGCAGAGAGTTAGCTGGCTGCCGACTCTGACTCTAGGGAGAGAGAGTAGAAAAACGTAAAGTCTTTTTTTCCCATGGACGTTCCCCGGAATCAGTAAACGTAGCGTTTACTGTGTGTCAAGATACAGAGTTGGCAGTAATTACAAACCCAAGGTCCCCAGCGCCACTTTTAGGCCTATGCTTCTTCTAACTTTTTTTTGTTGTTGTTTTAAAATTAAAATAGGTCAAGCGGACTCTAACAGGTAATTTTATAGATATGCACAAACTGACTTAATATAGTAACTTACAAGCTGGAGAAATGGCGCAAAGGGTTATGGGAAATGTAGTTCAGTAGCACATGATGATATTAGTAAAGTACTCACTCATCAGTCTTGATCTGCCAGTAAGCCATACGAGTTACGTTGAGATAATGAAAGTCCCCTGTGAAGTATTTAGGGTCTGTGCCGCCCAGGAGCAGTTCACCTCCAATCGGTGCAGTAGGATCTCTTGACCAATGAAATGAAACATACCGTATCAGCCGTTTTCAAGGATTCTAAGATTTTACAGTCACATGTAATAATTAACAATAATTATTTAAAGCCTACTAGTACAAGCATAACTATCCCAGCTGGCCATGTTTTCCTTGTTTCTCAGAATGGTGTAAGCCAAAAGTGGGCAAGGCCAAACCACACTGGAGGTGTGGCCAATTCATGTAGGGTGTGTCCTGTCTTCCCAGGGGAGTTCCTAGTGCTGCTGGAGAGCTAGGTAGCCCTCAAACACTTCCACTCCTTTAAACACCCCCACAGTTCCCAGAAATAGATCTAAACAATCTGGGATTTAAGGCTTAACCTTGTAGATTAATTACAATTAGACTACTAATAACTAAGAAAAAAGGGTGCTAATTTCTTCCTCTAGAAGAGATTAAAATACAGCTCGAGCGTTGCTTAAGACAACTGCAGTATTCTATTACTCCTTGAATTTTTATTGAAGCTTTGTTGAACGGCAAATTTGAGTTAATATTTATTTTCCTTTTATCACAAACAATCATCATCTTCATCATCATGGTTAATTATTAAGGCGTCACAAAGCTCTGCAGCGGCAGACAGTCCATATAACAAGTCATACATAGAAACAGAACAATACAAGGTTGACGGAGAAGGTGCAGATTGAGACTAGAGAGGGTCCTCCTGACCATGAGAGCTTACAATCTATTTATTAAAATATGACGTAAACATAAACATAAGGCACGTACACCGCTACATAAATCTCCAATAATATTCAAGAGGGTATAATAAAAATTGAGTTTACCAAACGTAGACAACATTCGCATCAAACCCACAAATATTAACAGCTAACTTGTTAGGAACGAACGGAAGTCTCAGAAAATTCATAGGAAGTTGCTCCTTTGGGTCAAGCTTTATAGTCACAAGAAATCACTATGATGATTTATTAAAGTAAAAGTTATGGAACTCAAAAGAAATATCGTGAACAAAGTAGGGTCACATAGCAGGGGCAAATGCAGGATTTGTAGAGGGGGGTTTCCACATCACGCCACAAGTGGGCGTGACCAGCATGCATGGGGGTGTTGCTATAATATTAGACAGTGATTGACTGCTCTCCAACTCTTCCTATCCCCATAACATAATATACGGGCAATGCTGCGTGCACTACTGTTAGGTCCACGTAGCTCTCCCTTTTCAAGCAGAGCTGTGTGAAGCGGTGGCAGGGTTCAGCCACCTCAATTATACAGTGCCCCAGGCTTGGATGGGGGTTTCCAGGCACTGGGAACCCCCTCTCCCCCTTGGTTTGCCTATGCATAGTGAAAAAATTATGGCAACCCCAGTGGTTTGAAGATCATAGGATTAGAGTAAATTAAAGTGACTACACAAGAGGTGTTTTGCATCGATAGATGTTCAAGCTTCAGAATGGGCATCCAGAGGGCCTCAAACATATATCATTTTGTTTTACACTATATATATATATATATATATATATATATATATAGATAGATAGATAGATAGATAGATAGATATATTAAATACTTAAAACATATTTAGCCTTAATTACTTGACACAATTAATTCATGAGTAGCAGCTGCTCTTGTGAAAGGGCAAAAACCCCACAACACTTGAAGGTATAATGATAAAATAGTTATTAAAAGTTCCCCAGCGCTAGGAGTTTATCTTGTTTCAGTAAATAATGTTGATTGAATCTGGAAGAGAATTCACTGGTTGGTCCCAATACAATTTTTAGAATTGGCTCAATAGTGTTTGTCCCCACAAATTCATTGTGGCATTTATTAAGGAAGCTTTAAGTTTAATCCCTACTAAAGTAAACCTGATAACTTGTTAGCACCATGTAAAAATATCTTACCTGTTTAAGTAAAATGAAAAGACGTTCTTTGCCACCAATTTCTGTCGCATTATATTATCAAACAATGGAAGAACTCCGTCCACAGAGATAGTAGGGTACCCCATTCCGAGGATGCCATCAAATTGGGCGGCTACAAATACAAACCCAGGCTGCTTCACTGCCTCTGCAAATGTCTGGTTTGTGATCGATAGATTGCCAATCTGTGCAAGAGAACAGGATAATGACATGGACATAAGACTTGTTGTGTAAACAGAGTTATGTAAAACATATTGGCCAATGCATTCTGCATTTCTGTATTTCTCATTTATTTGCATGACTAAGACCTGCCACATCTCTCATTCTGCCTAGGTAAAATTAAATGTATTTCACATACAGTAAATAATCAATGCACACACTGGCAATTTAATAATTAAAATGGTAGGGTGCATGGCATTACCTGGAATAATATCTCTAAGACAGGGGTGACCCTTTGTCTTACATATCTCTAGTAAATTATTATAATCAAAGTCTATTTTTTCTCAGAATAAACGCAAATTCATGTATATATTTCTGTTACGTGCACAGTCGCCTACATTAAGCAGAAACACCCATCTTGTGGGATGACTCAGTAATCATGTGATGTCATCGGGTACTGGTAAATTGATTGGCTGCATTCTTATGAACATTGCTTCAGCCCACAAAATATCGCATATCTTAAATATCTAATAACACACTAATGAGCACACTGATGGACACACTGATGGGTACACTGATGGACACATTGATGGACACACTAATGGACACTGATTGACACACTGATGGACACACTAATGGACACTAATGGACACACTGCTGAACACACTGATGGACACTGATAGACACACTGATGGACATACTGATGGACATACTGATGGACACATTAATGGACACACAGATGGACACACTGATGGACACACTGAGGGACTACACTGCATATAAACCAACCAGTATACATATTAACAGAGGGTGCAAAATCTTTCTGTGGTTCTGTCAAAAGACAAAGAAATGGGATTGTAGCATGGTTAGTATGATTCCCTAGTGGGGACACACTAATGGACACTGATGGACACACTGATGGACACTGATGGACACACTGATGGACACACTGATGGACACACTGATGGACACTGATAGACACACTGATAGACATACTGATGGACATACTGATGGACACATTAATGGACACACTGATGGACACAGATGGACACACCGATGGACACTGATGCACACACTAATGGACACACTGATGGACACACTGATGGACACTGATGCACACACTAATGGACACACTGATGGACACACTGATGGACACACTAATGGACACTGATGCACACACTAATGGACACTGATGCACACACTGATGGACACACTGATGGACACTGATAGACACACTGATGGACATACTGATGGACACATTAATGGACACACTGATGGACACACTGATGGACACACTGATGGACACACTAATGGACACTGATGCACACACTGATGGACACACTGATGGACACTGATGCACACACTGATGGACACACTGATGGACACTGATAGACACACTGATGGACATACTGATGGACACATTAATGGACACACTGATGGACACACTGATGGACACACTGATGGACACTGATGGACACACTGATGGACACACTGATGGACACACTAATGGACACTGATGCACACACTAATGGACACACTGATGGACACACTAATGGACACTGATGCACACACTGATGGACACACTGATGCACACACTGATGCACACACTGATGGACATGCAGATGGACACACTGATGGACACACTGATGGACACACTGATGGACATGCAGATGGACACACTGATGGACACACTGATGGACACTGATGCCCACACTAATGGACACACTGATGGACACACTGATGGACACTGATGCACACACTAATGGACACACTGATGGACACACTAATGGACACTGATGCACACACTGATGGACACACTGATGCACACACTGATGCACACACTGATGGGCATGCAGATGGACACACTGATGGACACACTGATGGACACTGATGCCCACACTAATGGACACACTGATGGACACACTTATGGACACTGATGCACACACTAATGGACACACTGATGGACACTGATGCACACACTAATGGACACACTGATGGACACACTAATGGACACTGATGCACACACTGATGCACACACTGATGGACACACTGATGGACACTGATGCACACACTAATGGACACACTGATGGACACACTAATGGACACTGATGCACACACTGATGGACACACTGATGGACACGCAGATGGACACACTGATGGGCACACAGATGGACACACTGATGGGCACACTAATGGACACACTGATGGACACATTGAGGGACTACACTGCATATAAACCAACCAGTATACATATTAACAGAGGGTGCAAAATCTTTCTGTGGTTGTGTCATGTAGTCCCTATAATAATCCTTTTGTTCATATTATTATTAATATGGAAAGCATCCGTTTTATACAATCCACTCACACAGGCACAACAAAGGAAAAAAGACAAAGTAATGGGATTGTAGCATGGTTAGTATGATTCCCTAGTGGGGGATGGACTCCTTTGGAGCTCCTTAGGATTTAACAAATTCTGTCCCCAGGAGTCACACAGTTAAAACTCACAGGGCTTGTTCATCAGTTCAGCTTTCCATGGCCTTAATCCAAATGACATTATGGAGAAGGACAAACATATCAGGAAGCGTAGGCTGTTTCCAAACACCATTTAAAAGAGTTTTAGTTGAAATTATTCTGGATTTCAGGGATTTCAAAGCTCTGAATTTTATACGTAATAGGAAAGAGGTGGGTTTAGGTGGATACTGATGCCAAAAACACGGAAAAGGACACTATGCCACAATCTGCCTCCGATTGCAGCAGCATCTCCCCTTTGTTTGCTGTTTTACATTCCTCTAATACTGTTTACTAAGGGTTAAGCTCTCATCGTTGGATCTGGATCATACTCAACTGTCTCTGGTCTTTAAAAGACTGCCTCTCCCAGCAGTCTGGGCCAGTTCATAAATTGTCTTGGCTGTTTCTAGCTCCTCAGTGTAACTCCTGTGTTCTGATCTTGACTGACTTCCTGGTATTAACCCCTGTTTGTCCCTCTGTTTTGCACCTCATCTTATGACACAGACCCTTCGCTCCTTCTTTCTCCCTGGTATTGTTGTGGACCTCCTGGATTCTGACCCCTGGCTTGTCTGACCCTCCTTTGTCTGACTCTCCCATGAGTCCCCATGTGCCTCATACCTCCTGTTTAACCTGGACATCCATGCTTCCTTTGCCTGCAGACCATCACTGCCGCCTGATATCCAGCTCTTATGCTTCCCAGCTTAACTGGTCTTTCGCGCTACCTGTGCCTGTAGACTATCGCTACTACCTGGTAAGCCAGTCTCTTTGTGCCTGTACTTCACCTGTAATCTGCAATCCACTGTTTAACTGGAAAAAACAGAGTCTCCAGCTTCTCTGCTTTATCTAGCAAACCAGACATCCAGTATCTACAGTCCACAGTATAACTTGGAATACTAGAGTCTCCAGCTTCCCAGCCTAACATGCCTACTCTGTCTAACACGTACCTGCAGTTAAACTGTTGGGCCAGGTAACCAGTCCTCCTGTCCCTTAGCTATCTGTGTACCCTGGGATCCTGTTTTCAATAATTTTATGAACATGAGTTATTTCCCTTATTATTAACTGTATCTTAGTTTTAATCTGTATGACCTGTGTTGAAAATAAACCACTTTGTTCCATTTCACATTACTCTCTATTGTGATTCATACTAGGAATCCTCGCACACTGGAAACCTTTGTCTAGAACTCCACAGTGATTGTGCAGGAGCAATCTACATGAGACAGAATGCCATGCTCAGGACTTCCCATAGAACAAACAGGGGAGGTGGAGAGAGGGAAGTTTTTTGCTCACAGCCCTGGGGTTTAATAACAATGGAATAATATCTTGGAGATGCTTTCTTTGACAATTGCTCATATAGAAGTCCTGCCCATCTCAGAACAAATACACTTCCAACTTTTCATATATCAGAGGCTCCAATTTGTTATTGCCTCAGAGTTGGCCATGCACAGGACATCAGGTGGGATCTTGTAGCTGAGGATTAATATAAAGATTCAAAGTAAGGTAGACAGGGGCTGGTTCCTTATCATGTATGTTGTATATGAGGGATGGCGTAGTTAGCGGTGAAATGAGAAAAGGGAAACAGGGGTTTATAAACCATCCAGAGCAAAATCAATAGCCGTGATAATTCCTGCCCTCATCCAAAGGAAGAATTAATACAGGGAAGGAAGTCGTTTGGAGATTGACCAAAGAGATCTTTGAGTTCCAGTGGAAAAAGAAAATTGTACTCATTGGGCCTGATTCATTAAGGAAAGTAAGGCAAAAAAAATGAGAAGATTTCTCCTGGACAAAACCATGTTACAATGCAAGGGGTGCATATTAGTTTATTATTTTGCAAATCAGGTAAATACTGGCTGTTTTTTCATGTAGCACACAAATACTTGAGATTCTTATTTTTACACTGAAATTTAAAGTTGATTTAGGACATAGCCTACCCCAGCTATAGATCTGTCCCCACATTTTACCTTTAGTTCCCCCTCCAATGCAACATGGTTTTGCCAAGGTGCAAAGTTACTCATTTTTTGCTTTACTTTCCTTAATGAATGAGGCCTAATGTTTTTCCATGGCATGGTACTACAAGAATATAATGAAACTATAGAATCCAGATAATATATTAGCTGTGAGGCACACAGCCTTGAGTTTAGTCGGTTTAATCCTAGAACCCTACTCAGATTTGATAGTTTTTGTTTGACAATCTCCACCATGCAAATCCTGCATTTGCCCATGTATCAACAAACGTGGAATGAAGTTGCTCTCCCCAAGTATATACCCACGTAAATCTTCCCAGACACATTACTTAGGATAGGTTAAAACTAGAAATTCCCCCAATCATGGCATTACTTTATCAGTGATTCATTGTAAATACTGTCTTGGCTAAAAAGCAATGTTTCTAATACTGTTTTACTCAGAAACCACTAAAGCATATCATGTAACATAATGATTAACATCAATAATGCATATCAGGCAGTGGACCGTTTTCATTTTCACCACCTCAGCCTCTGGATAAAAATATCCATCTTTATTTAATGATTGGGAGGTTGGCGTTCACTGCTGCATTGTCTTTGGGGAAGCAGCGTTGTCAGTACCAGGGGGGGCTACATCCATATATGGTCATCAGTTGTCCTATGTAGATCAGTTTGAGTCTGAGGATAAGTGGTTTATTCACAAATTTGTGCAAATACTCTCTACATGCAATAATTGCTCTTCTCCATCACAATCATATACAGGGTTCCCACTGCCATGTCCAGCACCTAACAGTGCATCCAGCTTTGCATCATTAAAAGACATGTGCCACCCCATACATTTCCTTGTATATCTCCCAATAGTCTACTGAAAAAAATTGGGCCAAAATTTGATCATGGGTGTCATCTGCCCAACTATACACCCATTTTACAGAGGCCATGCCCACAAATTGGTAAGCTACATCTATTTTAGCTAATAAATTTACGACTGTTCTGTGAAAATATGGATTTTTGGGACTTTTTATGAACTCATGATAGGAGAGTCCCTAAATTAACTTCTACTTCAACCCTTTGGTTTCCTAGGGGAATAAGATAAAAATATCTTGTTTCTGAAGAGGAAGCCTACTCTCTCAGGTGAACTACTGGACAAATTTGATCCTAAGATGTTCTGGATCAAATAAAGAAATTTAAAAATAAGACTGAGACTGACCTCATCCATTACCCATTTAACATTTGCCCAAATTCTCATCGTAAACCATGTCCAAGCTGTAAAACTACTTGTCTACCCACTCATATTCAAAAAATGTAAGTAACACTCACACAATGGAACTTGGCACCAATGCCTGTAGGAGAAAGTCTTCCCAGGGTAAGAGCCAACGTCATGATGCTCACATCGTACCGTGGGACAACGTCTTTGACCAAGTACATCCCGCAGCTGCCAAGTTGTATGGCCTCATTGCGATACATATTGAGTTACAACTGGGGGTGGGGGGTTCCTACACCATTAAGATGTCCTAGATGTCCTCCATCATTCCCAAACGTATCTTGTATGGAGAGTTTAATTTTCTTCCACCAGACCATTGTGCAAATAAGTTTGAGTGGGATTGTTTTTTTTAAATCAATTCATATAGAAAATTTAATTTTTAGTATTTTTAAGACATTTTTACATTGTACCTTTCCTTTCAGAATAGACTTGAGGAAGCACTTACGGTGACCGTATCCTGGCTCAAGAATCCTTTGAGGCTGCCTGTTCCGTAGTGGATTGAAAAATCTGTATTGTTCATTTTATAAGTGCTGGAGGCTCCAGAATTATACCTTTTGTGAAACCCTGCAACATAGCAGAATAGGAGAAGCTATTAGGTAAATATTATATTACCTATTATTTGATATCACAACATATTCAGTATGGTAGATATTGTGAAGAGATATACTGTATTTTTATTTTGGTCTATTTACTTAAAGTCGAGCATGGCTGCTTAACTGATAACCAATGACCCTAATGTGCTCAATGGACCTCCTTCTGACCTTAGTTCTCCTGGGAGCTTTTACAGACCAGGGGGTAAATGTATCAAGCTGAGAGTTTTCCGGCGGGTTTGAAAAGTGGAGATGTTGCCTATAGCAACCAATCAGATTCTAGGTAGCATTTTGCAGAATGTACTAAATAAATGATAGCTAGAATCTGAAAAATCGCCGGAAAACTCTCAGCTTGATACATTTACCCCCAAGTTTTGACACCGTTTTACTCCTTTTCTGATTAAATCCAATATGTAGTGGATATAAGAAGTCTACACAAGCTTATTGAAATTGCAGATATTTATGATGTAAAGCCTGAATCAATATACATCATGTCAAACCTTTTTCCACCTTTAATGTGGCTTTGTAACCAACAGATACAAGTGAAAAACCAAAAACAACATTTATGAAAAATAAGTGGATAAAAAACCTACATTACACATGCATAGGTGTGCATAAACTAATAATGCAGAAGCACCTCTTCCTTATATTATAGTAGTGAATATGTCTCTTTAAATTTTGCACACTTGGGGGTAAATGTATCAAGCTGAGAGTTTTCCAGGGGGTTTGAAAAGTGGAGATGTTGCCTATAACAACCAATCCGATTCTAGCTGTCATTTTATAGAATGTACTAAATAAATTATAGCTAGAATCTGATTGGTTTTTCAAACCCGCAGGAAAACTCTCAACTTGATACATTTACTCTCTAGACTCCGCAATTCTATCCCACTCTTTCCTACAAATAAGTTCAAGGTCCATCAAATTATGAGAGGATCTCCAACGGGCTGGCTGGGCTGGGCTGGGGGTGAGGGGGCATATGTCGTCCCCCCCGGTTCGATCCCATAGTGGGCTGGTCACTGGGCCACCTGAATTTAATTTACTTTAAAATGTTCCCAATAGGCTGCTGAGTTGAGTCCTGCCCGCCAGGCTAAGGTTTGCCAGCACTCCCCTGGGCTAGAGCCACCGACATGACCAATTCTTGTCTGTGGGGTCTTGCACACCTGCAACCAGGGGTTGGCTGGGCTGGGCCGCAAGGGGGCATCTGCTTCCCTCCCCCTTCCCGGTCCCATAGTGGGCTAACTTGGACTGGGTTACTGGGCCACCTACATATTTTTTCCTTTAAAATGTACCTAATGGTCCAATGGGGCAGGGACTGATGTGAGTGAGTTCTCTGTACAGCGCTGCGGATTAGTGGCGCTATATAAATAGCTGACGATTATTTGGAATATTGTTAAATCTGACCCATTTATGAAAAGTCGTGCACAGTTATGCAACCAAGGTATTGTAAGTTTTTCATTTTCCATAGTTTTTCCTAAAAATTTGTTTTTCACTGGAATTATGACGGTTGCAAGGCTAAAGCTGGAAAAAGGTTTGATATCACTTATCTCGATTTCAGACTTTACATCTCAAACACCCGCAATTTCAAGAAGAGTGTGTAGATTTTTTTATATCCATTGTATTGAATTTTACTGGTTCCACCTTTCAGTGCTTTACAGGAGAGAAAAAAACGCTTGTAGTCTAGAAAATGCTTACAAAATTAGACATGTCATTGGAAGCTGCTTTATCAACTTCAAAACGTCTCCTTATCAGAACGTTTTCAGCTCGTCTAGTTTTTGGTTATTATAAAATTGCTTTAATGCAGCAGGGGTGGATTCCTTGCCACGGTGGGAGCAGCTGTATTGGGTTTGTCAAAGCCAAACATTTAAAGAGACCAATAAAAAACTTTTTACAGTAGAAACGCTTTTTCTTTTCTTAGTTGTATAATTTCTGTTTATAATTATTATTTGAACGCAATAATGCTGGAACCTTTAATGATGGGTGAACAGAAATCGATGGAGACCTCAGTCTGCGGAGGGTGATCGTTAAAGGATGGAACTGCATCAACACCTGTGCAGCTTGTTTCAAACAGACCAAGTATGAGGATGTGATCATTAGCGCGGATGTAGAAGATAATTGTAACTCCGCCCCAAAATGATTTTCCCATTTCATTGAATTTATCCCTTAAGCTAAAGTCATATTGCTGTAAAATCGCAGGATTTCCCTTACTTTGTGGCATGGGGCATTATACTATTGAAAAGTCCCATCCTGAGATGGGCACACCCAGGTGTGTTCCTGACCCATTATCTGCCTAATCTCACCCTGCACTGCCACCATCTCCCCCTCTCCCCAAGATATGCTTTCCTTTGCCCCAACCTTTACTACTATGCACCCACTACAGTCACTACAGGAGGGAGTGTACAGTGAAAACAGACAATCTATCATGCCCTTCCCTGTTTGGTCATTGAATAAGGTGGTAAATTGAGAGTAGAAACAGATAAGGTAAAGGAGAGTGATTCATTTAGGAAAGTAAAAAAAAATGAGTAACTTTGCACCTGGGCAAAACCATGTTGCATTGGAGGGGGGAGGTAAATTCAAAATGTGATGGCAGACTTATAGTTGGGGTAGGGCATGTCCTAGATCAACTTTAAATGTTAGTGTACAAATAAAGCTGTCAAGTATTTGTGTGCTACATGAAAAAACAGACAGTATTTAACTTATGTGTAAAATAATAAACTAATATGCACATGGTTTTGTCCAGGATAAAAACTCATTTTTTTGCCTTAGTTTCCCTAATGAATGAGGCCCTCTGAGTGTAGCTTGCCTACAGAACCACATTTGTTATTCTATCTCATAGTCCCAGTATTTTCTCCCAAAACTCTCCTGCCAATCTTATTCATGTGTAATATAACCCTCCCAGAATACAGCATCTTCAGGGAGTAATCAAGTAGAAGGGGTGTGTCTAATGTCCCAGTGGAGGTAATTGTTCTATTTGAATTACCCCATATGGGGATGTTCTATGTAAAGATGGGTCAACCAGTGGTTAGAGCACAAAAGGTTCTGTGTTTACATGATTTAGTGATCTGATTCCCCTTTATAGAGAATGTTCCTTTTCAACCTAAGCTGCTGAGGCACCTGCTGTTAGATGCTGTTTTCTAAAAAGTCCAAAATGCCGTATTAGTCTTTCCTTATGTCTAGTACATTAGGCTGCCATGAATATTTGACAACATCAGTTTTATTTTTTTCAAGGGAGTAGAGAACTAGAGATTAGCAATGCTTGTCATTTTCTCCTAAAGGAAGCAATCTCTTTTCTGCCTCTTGACAGAGTTTTTATCGTACAGCTTGCTAAGGGAGATTTAAAACAGAGTGCTAAACGATTATAAGTGCTTTGATATCCTGTGTTCCCTTCAATATATATATATATATTTTTTTTTTGCAGAGACTGCACCATTGAAATGGAATTTAAATGAACCTCCGGATAGCATCTGAGCCATCTATCTAAACAACCAGAGATCAGAAGGGGAGAGATCCAAGGGCCGAAAGCCTGCTTGAAGCCTGGTTTTACTATGTGAAGTGTTCCCCGTTGATGTGACTGATTATCTATTCCCCATGTAGACCTGAAAGAAAATAATGATATTCCCTGTTCTCGGTGCAGCGACTAATTTGAAGGTGGCCCAAGATCAAGCTTAATTGGCCCTAAGAGACAATAGACATTTCTAAAAACAATTGATGGCACTGGTTAAGCTCTGTAAATAGATAATTAATAAGTTAAGCCCTCAAAGTGGTTTCTTTTAGAGAGAATTAGGACATTTAACAGAAGAGGAAGGTGCTGTGGATAGAGCTATAGTTTTCTGCATTACTCACAGCATGCGATGTCGAAAAACGAGCAGCGGATGGATGGTACCCATAGGTTGGAGGAGCCAGTGTCAAAGATGACAGTAAATTTCTGAGGAGGTGTCCCGATTGAGATTTCACCGTAGTACTGGGCCTACAAGGGACAAAATGAAGTGGTTAGAATCAGGCTTGGAATTATTTTGTTTTTGCTTGCGCCGATTCTCTATTCATTAAGACAGAACTCCTTGGACTTGCCCCTCCCCCACGCCACATCTCATCTGCATAAAAGTAATAGAAGTATTCTACCAGTCATTAGAAATGATCTTGCACGTTTCTTCTTGCAGCAATGAGTGATCCAACTACAAGCCCCATAACCATAAAAACTGTGTTTGAGTTAAGTGGTGGAGCTTACGGCGATGAAAAGTGGATTGGTCCGGTCCACCTTCCCCCCAACATTTAGTTGGGACAAAATAAACCCTGCACCTGTTTCACCAAACTCAGCCCACACATGAACAGATTTGGCTAAAACCCCACCCAAGGTTCCAACCCTTTCGCCAGCTGCAAATTGGGATTTTCCACCAAAATCGGGACAGTTGGGCGGTATGGGCGGTGACACAATAAACATGGGGATAAAAAATTTAAATCCAGGTCTAGCCACCGCTGCCACTCTGTAGGTCCAGGTCTCTAAGGTCTTTACACAAATCCCAGGCCCGGTGAGAATAAGCCAGTGCCAGAGTTAGGGCAGTGTATGGATTGGGTATACTACTGTCAAAGTTGAATAATTGGATGAAAGAAAGTATATTGATTAATATTGTTTTACCGTGCGATTGCGATCAGTACGCCATGTGTCATGACGCAATCGCACGATAAATAATGCACGCATACACTTACAATTACACATTCACTTGTACATAGTTCATTTTATAATAGTTCCAATCCACAGTTGTTTATGAACAAATGTTATTTAGTTTATAGTTAAATATTATAATGTTATATGCACTTTAGCAATATCTAAGGTTCAGGTCACAGGAAACATATCATGTCTGGTATCATTCTAATCCCCTATTAATCCGCAGTTGGCAGATCGCACCTTGCGTATGCTAGATATGGATTATAGGGAATAAATGATCATGTATGTTATTGTGTGTGTAATGCTAATAGACCAGTTTGACCTAGTTCTTGGCGGGAAGATTAGTATGCATCTTCTGGAGAGCTGACCCCCACCCTTGGATGGCATCATTTGAACTGGCCAATGACCTGCATTACACTGGACCTTCCTGAAGCCTGAACCTATGGAAACATGCCAAATCATCTGTATTGTTTTGACAGTATCACTGAGTGTATATTAGCAGGGATTCTGGGGCCAGCAGACAGTCTCTTTGACCACAGACTTCAGGACTGAATGACTGTATGCTGGATCTAGCAGGACGCAGCACAGCGCAGCGTATGTATCGGCTGTGCTTATTTATTGAACTGTTATCCTTTTACTTTTGCTAAATAAATCGCTTTGTGCTTTGGAACCACACAAATCGCATAGACAATGATTATTGGTAAACGATAAAATAACATTAATACTACCTGCATCTGAAATACCTGCTTCTTAAGGATATTCACTGTGTCGCTTATTGAGAGAGGGCCCAATTGGACTCCTTTGATTTTATCAAGTTGTTCCCCAATAATTGTATTCTTGTTTTTGATTCAATTTTCAAAATCTTCATGGCTTCATGGCTTCCGAAGACCAGTTGGCACATCAATATTATTCTATACATTCATTTAATTATTATGTATAGTGTGTATGCAATTATGGAACTCTAGTACACTCTATTTACCTAGTGCCATCAATATTTTGGGGTTTTCTAAAAAAACATTGGCAGTACGCATTTAAGGAACTGTGGGCAAGATATAGGTTGTGATCAACATTGTTTAACATGTTTTAGAATATTTTCCATGTCTACATTCATAACTTATTTGGAAAGAATCACACAACCTTAAATGCTTTGGGAGGGGATTAGATTGATTAAAGTGGTTGTCTGCAATGGGAGAATCCCATTTTTTTTAATAACTGCCCCCCTCTTTCATTTTAGAAGTCTCTCCACTGAGCTGAGTCATTTCAGAGCAGAAAGAGGTTGCAGAACGTCTAAACAGGGCGAGATATTTAACCATGGACTTGAAGTATGTAGTGAATATGGCACCTGATTGGATGGTGGTCATCCAATCAGGTGCTGAATCCTTTTAAACATTCTTTGACTTGACTCCATCCATTTATTCAATCACACACATACAGAAATAATGAAGCACTTCACATCCTATTTTGGATACCTAAAATATTATGTTTGCTCTTGAATCAGAGCATGAATACATGAGTCCTTCTCACTCACGTCCAAGTAGTTGGTGAGTTTCTCAGGGAATTCTCCCAGACGATGGACTTCATGATCTGCAAATCTGCTCAACATCTCCTCAATGGCCATGTAGTCACTCATTGTACGTCGGATGGATTGGAACTTGTTTAGGGGGATCCTGAAATGCAGAATCATTTAATTTGATTTATTTCACCATACTCCAAACTCACATCAATGCTGACGCACACCAGCCAAACCAGTTAATTTAATTTTTTTACCAATTTTAAACATTCTAAGTAGCAGGCTTGACATGCCCTGTTGGGATTTAAACCCAGGAACAGTGTTTTCTTATCGACCATGTTTCCTATAGCATCGGTGATGGCTAAACCACAGTGTTTTTTCTCTCTTACCTCCGTACTGCACAGAAAGAAGGATTATGGGGGTGCTAGGAAATAGTTCAACCAGATACTATAACAAACAAACAAAATAGGTCTATAATAAATTTGAGTATACAACAGTAAAATGACAAAAAGCTCAAAAACAAAATCATCCTATTTTTAAATTGCTAAAGCAGATGTATGTTGTATGGATGTGTCAGGCCGCAGGCCTTCTGAGGAGTATAACGTAACTGAACACTAACCGGAATTATCGCTACTGAACTAGCAGGTGCGGAGTCTAACGTACCCCTGGTTTTCGCCAGGGACCCACGTAAGGAGGTTTGGACTTCGCTGCACAGGGTACGCAGGTTGCGGTCCTACTAGCCAGTTGCTGGTGTAGTGTAGAAGGGTCAGACGGTCCGGGTCGAGCCAATCAGGAATATACGGTACCAGGGAGAATCCGAGAGGGTAGTCAACAAGCCGAGGTCACAGTACAATATGGGTCACACAGATAAGGATGGTCGCCAAGCACAACGGAGAGCAGAATAATGGAAGCACAATAGGGAACAAGGAAGCAGGAGAACCAGGACACTAGGTATGAACCTGTTACTCTGGCACCCTAATGGCGCCAGAGTCAGGTTTAAATAGGGCAGGTACAATGAGTATTGGAGGAGCCAGGAGGCGGGGATCCCGCGAGGAAAGTAGCGTCCCATTGCTAGGCAATGGGGCGAGGCAGGGCGCATGCACCCGACAGACCGATCAGATAGAAGCCGCAGCTTGACCATTGCCTAGCAACAGAGCGCTGCGGCCGGAAGGAAGGCGTCCATCCCCGACTGACAGGGGATCAGCGGGGACGGCGCCTGACAATGTGCTGGTGTGACTCTAGTGGCTAGAGTTGACAGTGAGGCGAGAACAAAGTAAGCTACGGTGTAATAAAGATGCCTTTTTAGGAAATATTTTGTTTCTTGAAGTGTGAAGGCCATATATGGTCTCTGGTTATTGAATTAATGTTTTTTCAAACCGAAATGGTAACCGGCTTTATCTACTTTTTAAAGTACATGTGATCACTTTATTTGAAACATTATGATAACTGAGCACTGGTCATTGAAGGTAGTACATCATAGATCAACTGGATACAAAGAATACACATTTTTGAAATATTATATTAATAATTATTTACTTTATTGTATCTCACCATACAGTATGTTTGTGTTTCAATTAAAGAAAGTTACTACTTTAAAATGCGTGTTATTGCCATGGATTGGTGAATATAGACAAAGTTTATTTCATATCAATTTCCTGTATTCTATGGGTTATTTTTCAAGGCCCTTCATAATTTTCCCATAGATTTTAAGCTTACGAGCAGGGTTCTCTTACCTCTCTGTCTGTCTGTATTACCCAGTATTGTCTTATTAATGTATGTTCCAAATTGTAAAGCTCTACGGAATTTGCTGGCGCTATATAAATATATGTTGATGATGATGATGATGATGATAATTTTCAGTGTCAGACATATATGACCTCTAACACAACACTGATGGAATTAGAGGTCATATATGTCTGACACCGATACAGACTAATATGACCTCAAATAGAGACATAATCATCTCCTCTCATATTGAACATACTATTGATCTGGGCAACACGGTGACTCAGTGGTTAGCACTTCTGCCTCACAACACTGGGGTCATGAGTTCAATTCCCGACCATGGCCTTATCTGTGTGGAGTTTGTATGTTCTCCCCGTGTTTGCGTGGGTTTCCTCCGGGTGCTCCGGTTTCTTCCCACAATCCAAAAACATACTGGTAGTTTAATTGGCTGCTATCAAATTGACCCTAATCTGTCTGTGTGTGTATGTGTTAGGGAGATTATACTGTAAACTCTATTGGGGCAGGGACTGATGTGAGTGCATTCTCTGTAGAGCGCTTCGGAATTAGTGGCGCTATATAAATGATGATGATCCAGTGAAGTTATAATTCTCTCTATTCCCTATATTCTTCCCAATCCACCTCAGCCTCCCAATTTTTTTTTAACTGTGGTTCTCTTTGTAACTTGAATAAAGGGTCCATTTTTCTGGAACTTTTTATCCGTTATGAACATAAAATCAGTTTTCCACTCACTTGACCTATATAATAAATATACACAGTATAAAGACTTCACTAAATGAAGATTCCAAAGAGTTTCATGACATTGTACTTTGATAATGTGCTCAATATGGCCAGAAAAGTTTTATACACTCCTGCAATCCTTTGCCAAAATACGTGTAAGGGAATCAGACGTCCCAAAGAATGAAGAACCTCTATTAAAATGATTGAATTATAAATAATAGAAAATGCATAGCTAATGTATCTGGTAAATGGAAAGTTATTGAATGTGTCCTAACCGGCCTCCTATTGTGTCTATAGGACAATGGACAAATGAAAGTCGCTTTTACAATAGTAGCTGAGTATGATGTCTAACTTGAGGACCTTGAAACCTTAATGTCTTAAAGTAACATTCACAGATGTAATAATGGTTTCACAAATACTGAGATCCAAAGTAACGTTTTTCTGGCGGAGAAGCAATTTTTGGATGTAGTCCTTTACCCCCAAATATTTCCCATACCCATCAGTTTCCCATAAACTCATGTTCACACCGTGGTAGACTATGGGATACAAGTGATCATAAACCACATCTATCAACACCATAAGGAACTGACTAGCAGCATGGATATTATTATAAATGTAAGCGATGGATAGTTTTGTGAGCCAATGTTGGGCATTGGGGTTAATCCATGCACAGTAGGATATTATGTAAGATGCAAAAAGAGACAATTTGGAAGGAAGCAAGGGCAGAAGGCTTGGGTACATAAGAGTGACTCCTTTTTTATGCTTTGTTCCTAATTCAAAATCAGCAGAGGCTACAATTGTAAGAGTACATGCAAAAAAAGAATGGCAATTTTATATATTCAAATTGTTAACTATTTAATTCATAGCTGTTTAAAAACACAATAATAATCCACTAATATATATATTTCAAGAGTGTATCTCCAGTATGAAGAAAAACAAAGCAATGTTGCTAGTTTCAAGGTACTGTATAGACCACACCTATGGAACCCACAGTACAGTAAGTTGAATGGTCAGCTTAAAAGACCATCAAAATTAAAATTTTCTAATGAACCACGGAGGTAACATACAGTGTTACCCTGACATTCCATTGCGGCGCTGTTAAAAATTAAAGTGTTATCTCGACAACCTCATACATCCTTAGGACAGTATCCTAATGGAATATGATGCAGGTCAAAGGGCTGAGTTGCTGTGACATCACTGGCCCCGCCCCTGTGTAGGAATCAACCAATCTACACTTTACATTTCTGCAAAGCAAGTCTGCAAAGCAAGTCTACAAAGCTGTCAGTCATTCTCTGCTTATTTAGGTAGAGAAGCAGCTCCCTCCTAACATGCATGTTATTCAGCTCAGTAATACACAACTTTTGTTATATAGTAATGTCACACATTGTGGCTTTTCTTGCTCTTTGGACATCCATGAAGCAATTGGTTAGGTCATTTAGAGGAAGCAAGAAAATATATGGACACATATTACACATGCAGATGTAAAAGTAGATTCTCAGAAGGGCTTGTGAATGTCGTTGGGGGTTTAGAGCAGGGGAAATAGAAGTGTTATCTTAAAACCGTATTCTGCAACAAGTATAAAACTGCACAATGTTTTTAATATGAGTACATACTGTGCCCTCTTATTTGTACAACAGTTCTGCATACATATAACCTGATGCATTTAACATCAGCAACAAGTAGAACATAAGAGGAATCTCATACTCCATGTACACATTCAATATTTGCCTGATAACATTCCTTTGTGCTGAGTAAACGCAAGATAGAATGAGATGCAATAGCATTACCTGTAACGTCTGCCACACTTGCAAATGCTTATCTTAAAGGGGAATTACCAGCAAAATATGAATTTTTAAGCAATGTTTAGCATTAACTTAAATATGTTACAGACATTGTTAAATTGATGTATATGTATTATAAAAATTTTGAAAGTCAGGTTCTTCTCTAAACAATCCATCCGTCCCACGCACCCTGCATTCTCTCAGATATTTCTAAACGCTGCTCGCTCCCTTCAGTGCGCTTAATGCAACTTAAATGCATTGTGGTCAAACTCCATTGACCTTCAGGAAAAGAGCAGAACTGCAAAGTCCGCAATTGCATGTCAAACTTATTTAACATAGGGTTTCGCTGGCTTTTAGAACTTGTTTTCTTCAAACATCAGTGGGTAAACGGCTTAAAGATTGATGGGTTAAAGTGATGTCCACAAAGAGATTTAGGGAAAGGAAAAGTAATTAAGGAAAGTAAGGCAAAAAAAAAAATGAGTAACTTTGCACTTTGGCAAAACCATGTTGCAATTGAAGGGGTGCAAATTAGTTTATTATTTTGTACATAAGGAAAATACTGACTGTTTTTTCATGTAGGACACACATTCTTGATAGCTTTATTTTTACACTGACATTTAGAGTTGATCTAGGACATGCCCTACCCCAATTATAAATCTGTCCCCATATTTTAAATTGACCTCCTCCTCCAATGTAATATGGTTTTGTCAAGGTGAAAAGTTACTCTTTTTTTGCTTTGCTTTCCTTAATGAATCAGGCCCTTAATCCGTGACTAAAAGCTCTTCAGACAGAAAATATAAGGCAAGAGAGGCTCGAAACCATCTTCTTTGCAGATGGTGTTCAGCACAGTGGCCTAGTGGTTAGCACTTCTGCATCACAGCACTGGAGTCATGAGTTTGATTCCTGACCATTGCCTTATCTGTGTGGAGTTTGTATGTTCTCCCCGTGTTTGTGTGGGTTTCCTCTGGGTGCTCCGGTTTCCTCCCACACTCCAAAAACATACTGGTAGGTTAATTGGCTGCTATCAAATTGACCTTAGTCTCTCTCTCTCTGTCTGTGTGTATGTTAGGGAATTTAGACTGTAAGCTCTAATGGAGCAGGGACTGATGTATATGAGTTCTCTGTACAGCGCTGCGGAATTAGTGGCGCTATATAAAATAACTGATGATGATGGTGTTCCTTATTACTTTGTGTCACTAAATATTGTGGGGCCAATTCAGTTCTCCTCGATGTGCTACAGAGTGCATTCAGAATGGTTGCGGAAGCCCTCTCTGCGATGTAACACCGTGCATTTATTTTGCAATCCATAGAGGTGAACAGGTAAATAGGCTACGTTAGGGTAACGTAGTACTAGGAGATGTGCGCAGCTGAACATTGTGATGACGTTCGTGGCTCATCGCTGAGAATTTAATCCTGCCCTGTGTTAGCAATTTGCAAAGTAAATTATATTTGCCAACCGAAAATACAAACTGGTCTACAAGCATTTTATTATTTTTTTATCCTGCTGAAAAAAACCCCAATATTTAAACAATCAGCTTCTTTGTAACACTAAGGGGTTGTTTTGCAGAGACCTGCAACAAATTAACTATCAGTGATTGTGAGCACTCAAAGTTCTAACATTCTAAAATGAAACATTTTAGGTGAAATCTCCAGCTCACAAGTAGATAGGTAATAAACAACTTTAAGGTATTTATATGTGCACCAAAAGACAACAAAAACATAATAAAAATAAATTCCATGTAATCTGTTGAATTGTTGCATAGGGTTTACTTTAAACAACCAAACCAAACAAATTTCCCAAGATAGCAATGTATTAAAAATTTATATTCAACAATTTTGCACAAAGATAAACAACAGCATATGCAAAACAAAAAAAAATGCTTTAATATATGAATCAATTTGATCAGTTCACATGGTATTGCAGTAATGCTTCTATTGTTGAGTATTTGACAAAGTCTGCAGTACTGTAGGCGGTGTCATACGAGAAACAAGGCACTATTTATACTGCAAATGAAATGACACCACATAACACCCTTGTATTTAAAAGTCTGCAATCTTCCTGACCTCTGAAGACTGCCTGACCAACTAAGTTTGTATCTACCGTATACTGTGTACTTGAACAATGTTTGTCAAACGCTTCACTTATATTAGTCTATTACAAAATCACAAGCATCACCACTATTAAAAATTTGCTGTATCAGAAAAGAAAAATGGTGTTTAGTTTTGTTTTGCAGAAGTGAAAGTAATCTATATTCAGCTAATCTTGGCCAAGCAAGGACCGATTCTGACCTTCTGCCCCAGCACAGAGCACAAGGTCTAGCCCATGTAGATAATGAAATTGGACAACATCAAGCTGGTCACTTCTGCTATCACTGGCTTCCGATGGTGCACTCACAAGAGATGACCGACAGTGGTCATCCAACTTACATTTGGTGAAAAAGGCAGCACTAGTTTAAATATTCTTTGTGATCCTATTTCAGTTACTGCATTTGTAGAACATAACCTGGAAAACTATTTACATAGGTTGTAGAGGGTGAGTGGTACAGCCTTGTCTCATTGTGAATGTCAGAACATCTCTGGAAATGATTTATAAGTTGCTCACTGCACATGTGTGAAAGTCTGTCCCGCATCCCAAGTCACATGCAATATATAATCTCCTCTGCTTCTATGGTCTGATGAGACTATGGGGTATATTTACTAAACTGCGGGTTTGAAAAAGGAAGTGGAGATGTTGCCTATAGCAACCAATCAGACTCTAGCTGTCATTTTGTAGAATGTACTAAATATATGATAGCTAGAATCTGATTGGTTGCTATAGGCAACATCTCCACTTTTTCAAATACCCACAGTTTAGTAAATCTAGCCCTAAAACTTTGTTGCCTAACTGCTAAGAGCTATGTATAGCGTAAATGAAGCACTGTATACCAGTCAGGTAACACTAGCCCACAAGTATGGAGGTAATAGCTTCATGCTATGGGGATACAGAAGGTACTGGTAATTTTGTGAGGACTGATGAATGGTGCAGACATCTCAGACAGATCCTGCACAAACACTATTTATTTGTCTCTTTTATTGCATAGTATATTCAATAAACTTTTTACTATATATTATTTTCATATATATGTCTATTTGATTATGGATTGAATTTCCCTTATTAACAATTGTCATTTTAATGGCAGTATTCACTTATTAAGCATTTATCCCTTTCCAATGTTTGAAAGATTTATACGTTTTTAAGCTGTGATTTTGCGTTAGAATCTTATATTTCTTGACATTTATATACAGGATCAGGAAACTGCACTATGTAGCAGCATCACAGTGGTTCAATGTTATTATTATAATTATTACCATTGTCATTATTATTATTGTTGACACTTTGTGTTGAGTGTTGTTTTATATATTTTCTGGGTTGTAAGTTTGTTTTCAACATTGACCTACAGCATATTGTAAAGGCAACGCAATTCCTAATCCTCAATATTTGCCTTCAGATGTCCACTTTGGGCCTCCATCCATTGTGGGAGTGGCTAGAGGAGGAGTCAAGGCGGAGCTATGGTGCGCACGTATGGAAGAGATTTTAATCATTACCATGTGACCTGCATTGTTCTCTTCCATCTTCCCTGAGTCAAAATCCTCCATCACCTCTGTTCCTTTTTTAGCAGAACTGTGCTATATATAACATACATGCCAACTCTCCTGGAATGTCCGGGAGACTCCCGAAATTCGGGTCGGTCTCACGGACTCCCGGGAGAGCAGGCAAGTCACCCGCATCCCGCCACTGCCTTCCCAAAATGACGCGATTCGCGGTGAATCTCATCATTTTGGCCCCATCACGGGGGCGCGGCCAAAATGACGCGTTTGGCCGTGCCACACCCCCTCCCGCCTCCAGTCACGCCCCTCTCCTGGACAGAACTTGCTGAAAGTAGGCAAGTATGATATACAAGTTAACCCGTGAATGATACTCATGCATTCTAGTCAAATCAAGCTACTTAAGGTGTTAAAAAGGTTCTTGTCATGCATTTGGGCCTAGCCCAGGCCTCCTCAGGGGAAGAGCGTTACTTCCCGACGCAAGCGCCCTTTTTTAACGTGGTTTTGTCCACATGTCACCACCTCATCATTTTTCTCCATCACCTCATCCTTCATCTTCATCGTCACATCCTTCATCAAGCTACTTAAGGTGTTAAAAACTCCCCACTGTCACCCCCGGCAACCACCAACCACTCCCAACTGTCACTTCTCCTTCAAGAAATATATAGGTCAGTGTATAACTCTGCCCAGCAGGTGGCGCTGCAGCTTGTTTTTTTTTTCCCCACACACGCCACTAGGCATTTATATAGTAGATAATATCTAAATATTTTTCCTGGTGGCACTCTGGGCCTGATATGCATTAAGGCACACATACTGAGCGCAACATGCGTATGTTTTAAAACTTACGTAAATTGAGTTTACGTACGACTGAGTTCAGCGAAGAGCTGATGTGAAGATACGTGTGACGATGACGACGGGTCTAGGTCTGCTCTACTCTACCAGACAATACACTGCAGGAAACATCCAAAACATATGTGTAAAATAAAGTCATAAAAGAACACTCAGGAATAAAAAGAAAATATTTAATTAATATCACCTGTTAATAATATAGTCATTGTTTTTTTTTCTTTCCATGAAATACACTTATTAGGTTGTTCTTAATGTCTACTGAACATAAAATACATTTTTTACAGTTGCTCCTGATTACAAACACGTTATAGCATGCGTACACAGCCGCCATCACTAGTAATCGGCACCTAGACTAGACCTGTAGCTGCAAAAAGAGATACGGCTGAAAAACAAGTACCTGAGAGATGCCCGAAGCTTGAATCGGATGCTGCTGAGGGCGCTAGAGTTTGGCACACCCCTACTGTACATTGACTATGGGCACACGCCACTTTCCCGCCCCATCCCTTCCCTGAAATCGTGGGCTGTAGTGTCCTTGGCGCGCAAAGATTTTTTTGCTGTGGAGTATTGTCCGGTTCTGGGCAAGCGCAGAGTAATTGTCATTTATGTCCCTTAATGTATCAGGCCCACCGGTCACAGAAATGGAGTGCTGGAGCTCTGTGTATGTTAGAGCCCTATAATATCATAGGAAAACCGAAGGGGGGGTTCTAATGCCTGGAAACCCCCCATCCAAGCCTGGGGCACTGTATAATTGAGGTGGCTGGACCCTGCTCTTGCTTCACACAGCTCTGCTTGAAAAGAGAGAGCTGCGTGCACCTAACAGTAGTGCACGCAGCATTGCCCATGTATATTATAGGGATAGGAAGAGTTGGAGAGCAGCCAAGCACTGTCTAATATTATAGCCACGCCCCCATGCATACTGGTCACTCCCACTGGCGGCGTGGTGTGGAAACCCCCCTCTACAAATCCTGCGTTTGCCCCTGAATATGTATCATTTAGCTTAAAATAATGCAGCTTGGCAAAAGGTTTTCAAGTTAGTCATCTGGATTAACATAAAACATGACTTAATATTGGCTGCATCTGTAGTTGTATATACAATAGGTATATGCAAGGGGCATCCGCGGCCGCAGTGGTGCAAATAGGAAATGATCATCACTGCAATTGACCCCGTGCTTAGTGTTGCTCATGGTGAAACTAACAATTGTCAACTGTATTACAGACACCAAGACAGAAAACAACTGCTTACCACTTCCCAGTGTTAGTAATACAGGATGCACCGCTTTAAAAAAAACTATTAACAATTATTTTATTGTCAAAATATGCCATATTTTTGTATATTTGTGTTTATTTTGCTATGTTTGATTTAATGGATAGTATTACATAAACACTCCTTTGTTTCCTTTGAGGGTTAAATAATATTTTACTACAGGCTTTCAAACAAATCATAACAGCACTGTCTAATTGTCAATGTGTCTGAGAAAGACTATAAGCTCTGTTGTATTCCATTACTTTTTAATGGAATGCGGCCTCCAAGCACATATTTATAATTTACCAGATATGCTGACCTTCGCGTAAAGCATTACTATTTCATTGTACAGACAGAACAGTATTTATTGCAAAACAATTCAGAGTAAGTTGAACCACCTAGAATGAACTAATGTTTTCCACTCGAATATCGTGCCAATCATACAATAAAAGACCGTTATCGCATTAGTGTGCACGCTCCAACGATCAACGATTATCACATTGCACATTGCATCGTTTGATTTGATTTTATAAACATACTACTAATCTCTATAAGTGATGGGACAATGCCGTTCCAATTCTGCAGTGTGTCTGCACTCACGACCAGCAGTATAGGCAGATCGCCATAGAGTTTACAGAGTCACGATCTCTTCAGCCGATGGTTATGACAGGTGAAGGGCACAGATCTGAAGGTACCATTTGTAAAACGTGTATAGTGTGTGCACAGGAATCGGCTGCTGATCGGGACTCAGTCGTTGGTTAAATCGTTAACGATATCGCATCGGGAGAAAATTTCTGTAGAGTGTACCCAGCCTAACTCTTTGGAATACAAAGTGTTAACTAGGCAAAGAAAGATATCAATCTGGCATAGTGTGATACAATCACCTGTGCGCCTTTACTTCCTAAATCTGTGATCTAGAATGAATGCGTGTGAAGCTCTTTTTGAGCTACACAAGATTAGTGGTGAATGTATATACACTTGATATAGTTTCCCACATAGCCATCACTTACCTAACCATTGCATTTGCGCTCCATGTGAGCAGGAAAAGCAACGTGAATGTTTGTATCTTCATCGTCCTTCTCGTCTCGTAGTGAGGGAATGTGTTTTAGGGCCGAGCCAGGAGTCGAAGTGCAAATACTGTTTCGTTTTACCCGTCCGTTCATCCAACTTCCCTTTTAGAGGGTTGTACTGTTAACAATTTGTCAAGTGCTTGCTGTGGTTTTTTTTTCACAAGCCACTGGGCAGGAAGTTCCTAATGTGCTTCTGTGCGCGTGAGTGTCACAGATATAGGCCTGTCAGCTGTCAGTCTGTGGTCCAGGCATCCCGGCCATAATTGGTGAGAACACCACACATGACTAATCATGAGATTAAGCTGCTGATGGACAGTTCTGATAAGCTGAATAAGTTAAAGGGAAGTGGGTCGTTTCTAATTAACTGTTGCCAGAACACAGAGATGCGTGCCAAAAACATTTTTTTTTTTTTTTTTTAAATGTTGACAGAAATAAAACTTACAAAGTTAAACAGAAAGGTATTACTAATTATTGGGTACTTCTACACTTGGGCCAGGGCTGTTCCCAGGGCTGTAACTAGGGCTGTGCGACAGGGGTGACCGCCCAGGGGGCAACGCTGAAGGGGGGCGCAATTTAGGAATATTTTAGATTAATTTGGTTAAAATTGAGGGCTAGGGGGGTGGCATTTGTCTTTCTCGCCCAGGGCGCTAGAATTCTAAGTTACAGCTCTGGCTGTTCCAATTAACTGGCCCTAAAAATAATTTTAATGTCCCCCTTCACCATTTCGCACAACTTCTGTAAAGTCTACTTATGACATTATTTTTCTGATAACATTCAACATATCTGCATACAGTTATACCATATCCGACGCTCTACATTTAAGTGTTTGACAGCACTGAAGTACAACAGCGGTTATCCAGAATTAATTTCTCAGATTATCCCAGATATTTCTACCTCTGCTGATAACATGACCTTAAACCCCACCTCTCGCTGCCTAGGTGTGATCTTTGACTCAGAACTATCCTTTGTTTCTCACATCGACTCTATATCTGAATCATGTCATGTACAGCTAAAAAACATTTGCAGAATTCGCACATATCTTACACAAGACACTGCAAAAACCTTAATTCATGCACTCATCATCTCCCGCATTGACTATTGCAATTCCCTCCTTACTGGTCTTCCCCAAACCAGACCCAAACCCCTACAATCTATTTTGCACGCTGCGGCAAGATTGATTTTCCATGCAAATCGTTATTCCTCTGTTGAATCACTCTGTATGTCTGTACAGTGGCTGCCTGTTTTCTACCGAATCCAATATAAAATACTTTTACTAACCTACAAGGCCATCAACAAAGGTGCACCAACATACATCTCCTCTCTTGTCTCAAAATATCTCCCAACTCGGCAACTCCGTTCTGCACAAGATCTGCGTCTCTCATCCACCCTCATTACATCCTCCCATTCCCGGTTACAGGAGTTTTTCAGGCTGCACCCACTTTATGGAATTCTCTCCCTCGCACATTAAGACTCTCCTCTGGTCTACAAACTTTCAAGCATTCTCTGAAAACCCACCTCTTCAGACAAGCTTATAATATTCCTCAACCACCCTGTAATGTCTATGACTATTTACCCATTGGAACACATCTGACAATCTCAGGGTAGGATTACTGCCATCTGCTTGCAATAGTAAAAGACGATCTTCCAGGCTATAGGTTTCAGACCATGAGCAGTTCCATGCTGGATTTATGAGGTTCAGAGTCTTTGACCGTCTATTATATTTTATTAATAAATTTGTCATATGCTAGAATTCCCTGTCTAGGTGGACACTCTCCTTTCTAGCTTTTGACATAGTTGTTTACCTGTATGTGCTACACTCATAGGGCATTTGGATTGGAATTCAATTGCTCTGAGGTCCTGATTCAGAGTGAGACACACTTCCATTTGCGTAGAGTAGCTTTGCGTTTTTTCTGCCTTGCGCAAAAAGTGATCGTACCACAACTGTGGGTATACAGACTTTTTGGTACTTACAACTCATTACACCTGAAGAGACATGACGGGGGAGCGATGGGCTGTTCTAATGTACAGTAAGGGCATGTTCGAGAAATTGCACAAAGACTCAGACTTAGACATAGTCCCAGAGATGGCTGAAAATGCAGTTTTATTTGAGGGTGGTCATGGGGCAGGTGTAAGCAGAGGATGATGAAAATGGAAAACACCCGAAACAGCCAACTGCTTCAAATTAGAGGTTTGCGAATTCTTCGCAGACGCTTATTGAAACTTTAGTAGACGCTCGGCCATAGATTAGAATTTGTCGAGCGCATTTTAGCAAAGATAAAGAATTTTTTTTTTCATGTCTTGAAGTTGTTCCTGCTGTATTATCATCAGTTAAGTATATAGCGCCACTAATTCACGGCGCTGTACAGAGAACTCACTCACATCAGTCTCTGCCCCATTGGAGCTTACAGTCTAAATTCCCTAACATACACACAGACAGAGAGAGAGACTAAGGGCAATTTTGATAGCAGTCAATTAACCTATTAGCATCTGTTACTCATTCAGACCTGGACTTGCTTTCAACACTGAATATGGCGTACATATGCAAAAGGAAAATCTCTGTGACAAGGTCTAGTAACAAGTGTACTAAGGCATTTAGGTTTTCTGGGAGAGGTTATGTGTATGACCCACTGAGGAGGCAGGCTCTTATTCTCTCCAGCCAATCACAGATAAGACTGCTCCTGATTGGCTGTCCAGCTATTAAGTAAAGCAGTGTAGATTAACTCTTTGCTCATTGGGTGCTCCTTGGGAGTCTGTTCCGTCCATAGGGGTTTTTGTTATTTCCCATATGGATTATCCATCTTCTCTTTGAATTACTTTGGAATAAGAAATATAAGAAGATTTTAAGCGAGTATTTAACAGGGATGGAAAATGTAATAACAAATTATGGGGGTCATATTTATTTCTCCAGTACATTGGTACTAGTCATTTTAAAGGGAGCACTCTGAGTTATTATAATTCTACTGGGGACACTATGAATTATTTAATATCTACATAGGCACTATGCATTATTTATTCACCTCTGGGGGCAATATTCTATATTTATTTATGTTCAGGGACAACACTTGTAGTGCAATCTTGTGGCTCTTCAAGCACCAGAGTATAAGAACAGTGATGTTCTGTGAGTGCTCGCTGGCACTCACAGTGTCCCAAGTGCATGCACTTCATTTTTTTACAGTGCTGTTCAACATTGGGCCAGTCACCTTTAGGTGTGTGGGGGCCCACTCCTTAGATTTCCAATGTACTATGTAAGACCACCTCACATCTGCATTTCCATTATTAAATGTGTTTGACATTATGTATCTTAGTCATTAAGGAGAACAAAGCAAAAAATGGAGTAAGTTTGTTCCTGGACAAACCATGTTACAATGCAAAGGGGTGCAAGTTAGTTTATTATTTTGCACATAAGATAAATACTGGCTGTTTTTTCATGTACCACACAAATACTTGATAGCTTTATTTTTACACTGAAATTTAAAGTTGATCTAGGACATGCCCTACCCCAACTATAAATCTGTCCCCAATTTTTAAATTTACCTCCCCTCCAATGCAACATGGTTTTGCCCAGGTGCAAAGTTACTCCTTTTATATGCTTTGCTGTCCTTAATGAATCAGGTTGATTGAGAAGGTAAAGAGTGAAATTACATCCATAGATTGTCTCAATGAAAATTGGATCGATGGTGGCAAGCACAAAAGGGTGCCCGTCAAGGGGACCACGTTTTCTATAGTGGATAAAGATTGAGCAGCATAGTTCAACAGGATTAATTTATACCCACGATTGGTACCACGCTATTATTATTTTGTGTTTTTTTGTTTTGTTTCCTTTTGCACGAGGCGTGAAGGGAAACCCCAAAAAGTGCTTTTAAGGAATTTATGGAGAGAGAAACAATATGTGAGACAATTTTATTGTTTGAATGATATAATTGTTTAATTTGTATTTAAAGTAGCTGTGTAATTAGTTTTAATAGGTAGGAAGGAGCGCCAAGACGTGTTTTCGATTTAAGTAAATAAAACTGAATGTTTGATAAATCCTGCGGTTTGGATTTGAAAACTCCATCGATGTTCTGTGGTTTGCAAACTGCAGAATAACCCGCCGCTTAGTAAATTGCCCCCATGGTCTGTGGACAGGTGCAATACAGCAGAACATCGGATGATGATGTAATGCACATGTCCAGCTAGCTGTATGTTAGGTTTTGGTTCTATTTAGAAGTATTTAAATCAGTGTTTTTATTGTATCCAACTACAAAGCTCTTAACATTTTGTTTTTTTTACCCAAATCATTAAGGCTTTCTCCTCCGTTCATCCACAATATATGACTGCACACTTTGGTATATTGATCTCTATGTTATGACATGTATATATTTGTGTCCATTACGCTTTTATTGTTTGCCTGAATGTATTAGTAATAGGCGCAAATTATTTATGGTCATTGTAATTATTGCGTGAGCGATTTGCTGCAAGTGTGCGGTCGTGCTATAACTTTATAATTACTGTGCTAGGTTACAATGTACTTTACAATGAGCACCTCTGTTCTATAAAGTTATTGAAAGATGTGGTTTGGAGATCCTTCTTAACCTTTATTTTTGCAATTGTGACTCTTGATTTAATACTGAGGATTACAGGCCATAACTTTGAGAGAGGTTCTGCGAAACAGCTCAAATTTGATATTCGGATAGGCAGAGGAGACTTCAATCTTTCAAACAAGGGTATGTCCATGCTGAAAAATAGGGAAACTAAGTATTTCATCATCATCATCTATTTATTTATATAGCGCCACTAATTCCGCAGCGCTGTACAGAGAACTCACTCACCTCAGTCCCTGCCCCATTCGAGCTTACAGTCTAAATCCCCCTAACATACACACAGACCGAGAGAGACAAAGGGCAATTTAATAGCAGCCAAGTGACCTACCAGTATGTTTTTGAGTGTGTGGGAGGACACCGGAGCACCCGGAGGAAACCCACGCAAACACGGGCTATGGTCGGGAATCAAACTCATGACCCCAGTGCTGTGAGGCAGAAGTCCTAACCACTGAGCCACTGTGCTGAAATTTTTTAAGAGTATTTAAGAAGCTCCCCCATCCCTGGTCTCCTTCAAATTTTCCTTAGTGTAGTGATCAAGTAATCAATAGCTATAATATGGTAAGAGGATTCTCCTTATAAAGAGGGGTCTCCCTTGTTTTAAAACAGGGTGCCCTCATGCCTGTGGGAGCCAGAAAGGGGGATATCAAGTCTCTTTTAGAGCTTCACCCCAACTCTATGCACTTTTCCCTATCATTGGGGCCCACCAGAAACTCTGTCACATGCACGCAATGATATCACTGGCTTCTCTTTCTTCATCCCACAGTGCAGGCAGGAAATACTCCACGGAATCCTGTGTTCCTCCACGGAATCCCGTGCACTGCTGAGAAAGATTGGGGTCATGGGGGTATATCTGTAGGGCAAGTTCCACTTCTCCTTAGCAGAGAAAGGGCTATCGATAAGAGTCATACCACACACATACAGGTATGAAATCTATTAACTGAAATGCTTGCGACTTTGGGGTATATTTACTAAACTGCGGTTTGAAAAAGTGGAGATGTTGCCTATAGCAACCAATCAGATTCTAGCTGTCAATTTTTAGAATGTAGTAAATAGATGATAACTAGAATCTGATTGGTTGCTATAGGCAACATCTCCACTTTTTCAAACCTGCAGTTTAGTAAATATACCCCTTAGTGTTTTCCAGATAGGTGAATGTTGCCATAATTTGGAGCTCCATGCCTAAAATATACTAAATTACAAGAGAACCCCTGTCCCTGGCATCCATTTTTTTATTACATGGTTTCGCAGCGCTCCTCACAGTGACTGAAGAAGTCTACACGTATGTCATGGTTACCAAAATGCATCAAATATTTATTGATTTTTTTTCTGAATAAGTGTTTCCAGATAACAGATCACATACATCTATCCTCGAAATATACCGCTGATGATGAAACTATCAGCTCAGAAAATTACTTACGCAGAAGTAGGTCCAACCTGGATGCTTCTTAGTTTTCTATAAATCCTTATCTAGATAAAAACTCCAATGTCCAATTTCCCATCTCTGGATACAAACATCACTTGTATTGTGGATCCAGAACACAAATAAAAGATTCATGTGGGCAGCACAGTGGCCAAATGGTTAGCACTTCTGCCTCACAGCACTGGGGTCATGAGTTCGATTCCCGACCATGGCCTTATCTGTGTGGAGTTTGTATGTTCTCCCTGTGTTTGCGTGGGTTTCCTCCGGGTGCTCCGGTTTCCTCCCATTCTCCAAAAACATACTAGTAGGTTAATTGGCTGCTATCAAGATTGACCCTTGTCTCTCCCTCTCTGTCTGTATGAGTGTGTGTCTATATTAGGGAATTTAGACTGTAAGCTCCAATGGGGCAGGGACTGA
Source organism: Mixophyes fleayi (assembly GCF_038048845.1). Classification (NCBI taxonomy): domain Eukaryota; kingdom Metazoa; phylum Chordata; class Amphibia; order Anura; family Limnodynastidae; genus Mixophyes; species Mixophyes fleayi. Next base: position 22,055,482 of record NC_134412.1, read on the forward strand.
TGTGAATGAGTTCTCTGTACAGTCAGGGCCGGATTAAGGGAATGGAGGCCCCTGGGCTAAGGGGCCCTCCATTCCCCGCGAGGCCCCCAATGTGAGCCGTCCGCCGCCCCCCACCCCCCGCGAGGACCCCCCCAAGCACTTACCTGTCAGTGCAGTCCTCCGTCCCGGCGCGCTGTAAGCTCCTTACTGAGGAGATCTCGCGAGAGTTCATGAACTCTCGCGAGATATCCTCAGTAAGCAGACTACAGCGCGCCGGGACGGAGGACTGCACTGACAGTGCTCAGCAGCATCGATCGGGCCGGGGGCGCCCCCGCCCCCGACCGATCAATAATGCTGCTGAGGAGTTTGAAGGGCCCCCTGGATGCCCGAGGCCCCTGGGCTATAGCCCAGTTAGACCTTGGGTTAATCCGGCCCTGTGTACAGTGCTGCGGAATTAGTGGCGCTATATAAATAAATGATGATGATGATGATGATGATGTAGCACGCATTTTAATGTCATGAATACATGACTATAACGATTTCTGGCAACCAACATAGCAGCGGCTGTGCAGATTACGACACGCTAGAGGATGTATGAGAAGAGGTGAAGGCCACACGTGAATGATGAGCACATGTAAACATTATATTATTGTATTTATTGTCATTTAAGTATATAGCTTTGTAGTGTACAAAGTTTCCTATAGAACCAATGCAGACTTTCGGTGTGTCATCGTAAGAACATATAACACGCCACCAAATTCCCTTTTGCTCAGTATTTAATCATCATATCCAAATGACATTACTGTCATGGGGATTGAAACAATCTCCAACCATGCAATCTTTTGGAAGTCTCTTGAATGCTTAACTGCACAATACAACCCAATGTCCTAAATTTAGACGGAGATGTTGGAGCTGTCATTTTATTACAGATTATATCATGTAGCCAATCTATGATGTGTGTGTTTTCTCTTAAGATTCTTATATTGTATACCAGTACTAATACATAATTTAATGACAATGGTTGTAGATTTTGTGGAGTTACTCATTTTTTTGCTTTCCTTTCCTTAATGAATCAGGCCCAAGATTTTACAGGGGAATTTCCTTATATGTGCTTCCAAAGAAAACATAATATTAAACACTATGGGCCTGATTCATTAAGGAAAGAAGAAATGAATAAGTTTTATCCTTGATAAAACCATGTTACAATGAAAGGGGTGCAAATTAGTTTATTATTTTGCACATAAGATAAATACTGGCTGTTTTTTTCATGTAGCACACAAATACTTGATATTTTTATTTATACACTGAAATTTAAAGTTGATCTAGGACATACTCTACCCCAGCTACAAATCTGTCTCCACATTTTAAATTGACCTCCCCCTCCAATGCAACATGGTTTTGCCAAGGTGCAAAGTTACTCAATTTTTTTTTTTTTGCTTTACTTTCCTTAATGAATCAGGCCCTATATGTTCTTTCATATAGAATACCACCTCTCTAGCTAATATCAGCCTATGTGTCACTGTTATTGCTACAATCTCTACATATCCTATGGAACCGAGTTCTCCCTATTCCCTTATATTTTACAACCGTAAATTTCATGCATTTTCCTGTGGAATCAGTGTTCCTAAAATGAAATTAAAATGCATTCCCTTTAATATGGTCAGTATATGTGGGAATGTTCTCTCATGCCTGTCACTGCCCAACCCCAAATCCATTACCTAAAACTGTGCCGGTTACGCTGTGTGTCCTCCTATACTGCTAAGAAAGGAAGTCCACAAATGCTCTCTAGGCATTTTTGATTGACGCACCAGAATTTGCTCAAAACACCTTTCAACTCAGGTTTTCTTTATCCTGTCCTAACTTCTCGCCAGAATGGCCTACAAAGATGATTTTACCTCCACACAACAGTTCATAAGTTTCCCTTCATCTGCATAGCAAACATGGCTCCTGTAATTATGATATTTGAGAAAATATGGTAATGACATTTTCCTGTGTCTTTATTTCACTAGTTTGTCTTTAACACTTAACCCAGCTGCCTGGTTCAGCAGTCGAGGGACCTGAGATATCCCAGGTGTTTGTGTCCTTACAGGCATACAAAGCCTTCAACTTTTGTGACCCATTCCATAAACTGATACAGGACAATGAGTCTGGGCTCTCTTAGCTACAAATCGTACGCTGAGAACAGAGGGGTTTGACATAATCAAAGGGACACATTTTGATGTTTTAAGGTTTTAACCCCTTGCTGTACACAGAGCTCCTCTGAGCCATATCAAACTATTACTATAAATTAATTCACAAACCCATATTTGCTGTTTTATGACTAGTAATTAGCTTGCATATGACAGTCTCCTTGTGCCCAGTGAGTGGTGGACAATTACATTGGAAAATACTCTTTAAGGCCATGTCCAGAAGTTGTGTTTTGCCACTCCATAGACATTTTTCACACTTATACCATATGTCCATTAAACAGAAATAACTTATTTTTGCACACCCATGTGAATTTTATTGTAGTTTTGGGAAGATATAGCTACTTTTGGTAGCATGTTGAAATAAATAATCTGCCCCAATGTTGGGTCCAGGAAAGAAATTGCACTAAACCATAGTTCTACTCTTTCTTATTTTCATGTAGTATGTACAGTATAACAAGGAAACATGATGCCTGCTATGGTGGAATCCCTGCCTTCAGTACCAAAGTGTGCCAGTGGAGAGGGCGTGGCCAGTATGCAGAGGAGATTTGGAGTCTGTGTTGAACAGGAGGGTCTTGAATGACTGTCAAAGTGCTGGGGCAGTGGTGGGTTAAGATGTTCTGGGCCCTGGGCTGTATGTACGCCATTGCCCCCCACATGAGTCTCCCTACATGCCAAAGGTACATTATGCAGCCCACCAAAGACCATATTTGCCTACGTTTTAAATCTGTACTCCGGGAGATCCTGGAGTACAGGTCATGTGACAGAGGGTTGGAGGGGGCGTGACAACGTTGTTGTATCACTACAGCCCCCACTGACGTGATTAAGCCCCACCCCCACTATTCAATCCTGTGAATTCCGTCATTTTATAGGATCCGGAGGCTTGCCTACACTTCTGGGATTCCGGGAGGACTTCCCGAAGTTCAGGAGCCTCCTGGAAATGCCTGGAGAGTAGACAAGTATGCCAAAGACTGCAGGTGTGTGGTGATCCATATAATGTAAGGTTGACACAGTGGCGAAACTACCATTGGTGCGGCAGGTGCCGTGCACTGGGGTCCATGGCGATATTAGGGCCCGCTGCATGGCAGATGCAGAGGGTTGAGGGCTCCGGCTGGCTCCTCCCCACCTCCCTGCACCAGGGCCCACAGGTCGCTAGTTCCGCCTCTGCATTGACATGTAGTTTAGAGTAATGTGACCCTGCCGTACCTCTCTCCTGGATCAGATAATGCCCCTCCCACTTCCCCTTGTGAGTCATTAAGTCCCAAACCCACCATCCTGTTACATATTGCCCTCAATCCTCCTTTCCCTTATCACATATGCCCCAATCCTCCATACCCTAGCCACAACCCTCCATACCTTAATCACATATGCCCCTCACCCTCTTAACACATGATATTCAGCTTCCTTCTCAAATTGCCTAGTGGGTGAGTCAGCTTTGCCCAGGACCCAGGGTAATGGTGAAAGATTCAGTACCCAAGATACAAATAACTATACTATAATACTTGCACTGTTCCTTCTTTAAAGAAAAAGCTATTAGCGGCAATTACAAGAAACTTTCTGTGTGCTCTGACTTGCGGGTCAGTCTGTTTTAATTTTTTTTATTAACATTCCATTTTCAGTCTGTTTTGGAAATGAATTGTTTAGTTCAGTCTTTTGTTCTTTCTATTCGCTTGATCAGACAACCAATTAATATTTGAGCTGATAGTTTCAACGGAGAAGCTAAAGCAGCGATCTCATTGCACGAGCTGCAATTTCAAATAGCTAATCTGCCTTTTTAGTTTCATTACAATGTAAAGGACAAGGGAGATGGAGATCAGACACTGTTTAAGTTTCTGGAAGTGTACCCGTCGCCTGCAGATGATGGAAGCAGACATTTTTGTTCACTGAACCAATTTTTGCAAGAAGACAGCCTGTCAATTCACTGGGAACTAATGACATCACATCTCATGGCTCAGTGATGTCATTAGCTTTGTTTTACTGCTCATGTGGAGTAAAATAAATTTAAATTTTAAGTTAAACATAGACTGCACTTGCAGCCCCCGACGCCTGGAGAGCAGATTGGAGGTTGGCAAGTGTCAAAGTCGAATAATTGGATGAAAGAATATTGATTAATATTGTTTTACTGTGCGATTGCGATCAGTACGCCACGTGTCATGGCGCAATCGCACGATAAAACACGCACGCATACACTCGCACTTACACATTCACTTGTATATAGTTCATATTTATAGTAGCTCCAATCCACAGTCGTTTATGTACAGATGTTATTTGGTTTATAGTTAAATATTATAAGGTTATATGTGCACGTTAGTGAACTCTAAGGTCACGGGAAACATGTCATGTCTGGTATCATTCTAATCCCCTATTTATTCGCAGACGTCCGGTTCATTCGCTGAAAGGATCGCTCCTTGCGTATGCTAGATATGGATGATAGGGGATAAATGATTAGAATTATTTTGTCTGTGCAATGCTAATAGACCAGTTTAAATTAGTTCTTGGCTGGAACATTAGTATTCATCTTCTGGAGAGCTGACCCCCACCCTTGGAAAGTTGAACCCCACCCTCGGAGGGTGTTGTTTGAACTGACCTATGGACTGCATTACACTGGACCTTCCTGAAGCCTGGACCTATGGAAACTTGCCAAGTCACCTGTATTATATTTACTGTAACACCAAATGTATACATATATTGTTCCCTGGAATCAGCTGGCATAGACAATGGTTATTGGAAAATGATGAAATTACTTTAATACAAGTTATTTACAGTAGGGGCATGCAAACACAAGTGTAAGAAGTAGGCTCTAGATCAGTGATGGGCAACACAATACACTTCGGAGGCCACTGGGGAGCCCTCTAAACTTCAAAAGAGACGCACATTACCTTTAATCTCAGCGATGAGCAAAAACAAAACATTTAATCAAAGAAAGAGACACCTATCTGTAATCACATATCATCAGGCATTTTAGACAAGTGTTACAAGCTATAACAAAGACATTTGGTAATAAAGTGAAGACTCGGAGAGCCGCATGCAGACCTAGGGCCGCCTGTTGCCTATCACTGCTCTACATACATGTCTTAGGAGGTATATCTTTGCTGTCCTTGAAGCCCTGGTGTAAAGATACATGCCAGGGATGAACAAGTCCCTGCTAACCTGTCACTCAGCAAGTCCCTACAGTTTGGTGGGGCTTGCCTTGGTCACGCAATACTAGTAGATCAGTACTAGAGATGCTCACTGACCCCCGTGAACTGGTTTTGGTTTTGGATCTGGATTAGCTTCGTGTTTTGGTTTTGGCAAAACCGCCCTCGTGTGTTTTGGTTTTGGATCTGGATTAGCTTTGTGTTTTGGTTTTGGATCTGGATTAGCTTCGTGTTTTGGTTTTGGCAAAACCGCCCTCGTGTGTTTTGGTTCTGGTTTTGGATTTTTTTTTAAAAATCCTAAAATATGCTAAAATCACATCATTTTGATCTTTTTTTGTTCCTACATTATTATTAACCTCAATAACCTAATTTCATTTTGACCACCTCACAGGTCACAATATTATTATCATATGCTTTCGGACAAATACTGCAGCGACCTGACTGGAAGGTAAGTGACAGAGCAATGACACAAACACACGGCAGTTCCTAGCACATCTAGGACACATTGGCACACAGCAGTGGCAGAAAAGAAAAGTGGTGCAAGATGGAATTGTCCTTTGGCCCGCCCTCCCTCCCAAGATGGAATTGTCCTTTGGCCCGCCCTCCCTCCCAAGATGGAATTGTCCTTGGCACCACCCTCCCTCCCACCCACCGTTATGTTGGATCTTTAAAAGGAATCCAAAACTCGCAAGATCCGACGACGTAACGATGATGTTTTGCCTCGTTTTAAATTCCGAAAAGCGTAAAAGTACCAAGCCGGCTCGGCTCGGTACTCGGATCTGCTAAGTTCGGGTGTGTGTTCGGTTCTCGGGGAACCGATCCTGAGCATCTCTAGTTAGTACTGCTGCTAGATGCATTGCAGAAGCAAGTTCAGCGAGAAGCATTCCCCAACTATAATACCCATAGAAGGAAGTTACACAGTGCCATGTTTTGGCGATGTTACAAGCCCGCTTTCCATCGAGAGCCAATGAGAGAAGCATGGAAATTGGGAGGAAAAAAAAGAGACAGAGGGGGAAGGAGGATGAGTGGGAGACAAAGGGGAGAAAGAGGAGAGAGTGTTCAGGGGAGATCATCATCATCATCACCATTTATTTATATAGCGCCACTGATTCCGCAGCGCTGTACAGAGAACTCACTCACATCAGTCCCTGCCCCATTGGACCTTACAATTTAAATTGTAATGTTGGAGTATAAAAGAGAGCTTGGAGAGAAGCGAAATCTGGGGGTCGGTAACTGGGGAGAAAAGAGCTGAGGGAATAGAGATAACTGAGGGAGAGTAGAAAATGGGATGGGGAGGGATGCCGGCGCTTTTGGTGGCAGTGAGCTATCAAGCATGCTGGTAGAGAAGAATAGACAAGAGAAGTCTGAATTAAAGGAGGAAGGACTCAAACTGAGGAAGCTTTTTCCCCTTACTGATCAGCCTTACTGAATCGTACTGTGACAGATAGGCTGGTTAGTGCAGGGCATAATGTGTTGGTCACTGTATGGACAGACTTGCTGGGCATTGCGGGATAGAATATGTAGGCCATTATTAGTAGATGTATTGGCCATTGCTGGGTAGAATATGAGTATTCCAATGGGCTTATCATCAATGAGACAGGTTTTCGTGCACTAGAGTCTATTCACAGGAGAAAACTATGTCTCCTCATCTAGCCCAAGAGAGGGAGTCTAAGAAGGGAGCTCAGTATGTTTCCATTGGGCAGCGCTCAGTCCCTCAAATACTGACCTCCTGCTCCATGTCAGTGCGCCTCAATGGCCAAGAGTAGTGATGTAAAGGCTTATTGTGATTAGAATAGTACATGCTTAAGATGCTAATTGCCCAACCTACATGTGCTCGCGTTAGGACTAGAATGGCTGAATAAACAATCTTAGACCCATCTCAAAGGTGACAGGTCTTCTGTATGGTAGTAGAGTTGCTCAGTAGACTACACAATTTAGATCTAACTTAGGCCCAATATTTTGTCAAGCCAATTCTGGTCTTTTCCGAAGTCATTAGCAACCTAATATTGAATTAAAATAACTGACAAATAGGATATATGTACATTAACAACTGGAGTCGGAATTTCTTAATCTGTCTTTATACATGGTCGCCCACTGATCTAGGTTTTCATTTTTTACAATTTTGCCCCCTTAAATTTTTTTTTCTCATATTTTCTGGTTGTTAATTTTGATTAATTGTCCAGTACAACTTGTTTTTCTTTGTTTTTTGCTGTTGTGGAATGCAGTTCTGTCAAGGGGCAGCACGATGGCCTAGTGGTTAGCGCTTCTAGCTCACAGCACTGGGGTCATGAGTTCAATTCCCGACCATGGCCTTATCTGTGTGGAGTTTGTATGTTCTCCCTGTGTTTGCATGGGTTCCCTCTGGGTGCTTCGGTTTCCTCCCACACGCCAAAAATATACTGGTAGGTTATTTGGCTGCTAACAAATTGACCCTAGTCTAGTCTGTGTGTATGTTAGGGGATTTATACTGCAAGCCCCAATGGGGCAGGGACTGATGTTAGCGAGTTCTCTGTACAGCGCTGCGGAATTAGTGTTGCTATAATAATAATACCCAGCAACAGTCACAATTTTCCCAGGGCAGTCCTGATCCCTGGTACCCAAAGATGGCAAGGTGTATCCATTTCGGAGCATAGCCTTGAGAGATGAAGGGGTAGCTGAGAGGTTCAGGCTGTGGCCTGTGTTGATGGGGGAACAATTTTGTTTTGTTTTCAATGTTGGGAGATATGCTCTGTATCCGTGCTTATCCTGCATAAGCTAAAAATGTGCTAGAATGTTATATCCGCCAATTAGTAGAATGTTACATTAATGTGTATTAGGCAAGTGTAATTTTCAATGTCATTAAATAGCATTAAACAAACAGTGAGGACATTTGTGAAAACTGGCGTACACACAGCTGTGCACAAAAAGTGCTGTAATCCCCCTAACCAACCAGATGTTTGCTTTCATTTTTCTAAACTGTACTGGAGAAATCACAGAAATGGTTGATTGGTTGTTATAGGTAAAAGCATCTTTTGCAGTAACCTACATACATAGTAACATAGTAACATAGTTGATGAGGTTGAAAAAAGACACCAGTCCATCAAGTTCAACCTATTTTGGATCTCCTGCGATCCTACACTTATATTTGAAATTAATCCAGAGTAACGGCCGCCAATCTGTTTCAATTGTGAAAATCCCCCCAGACTCAATATTGCAGTCCTATTTTTACCCTATATCCACTACTATCCTTCATTTTAAATTAACGGTCGTATCCCTGGATACACCTTTCCGCTAAAAATTTGTCTAACCCTTTCTTAACCTGTACAGTCATTTTCATAAATGGCTATCAATGTATGCCAATTTATCTGTCCAACAACAAGATATCTCTGGAAACAGTTTTTAAATGATGACAAACACAATAAATTGTCCTATGCTGGTATAGCACCAAGAACCTTGCAGCATATCCAATGGGAAGTAAAAAAGATTCTGCCTGGTGATATAAATACATGGCTGAAAACACAAAAAATAGCTTATTTAGTGAGTGTTACAATAGGATATACATGTGAAAAATTAAAGTTGTCAATAAAGATGTAGTAATTGAAGGCTAAGTGTTTCACTTGCAAAATTCTTTTTCCATTTCAAAGCATCTGATAAGAGATAGATATAGACAGATAGATAGATCCAGAGCTGTAACTTAAAATTTTAGCGCTTGCAACGAGAAAGAAAAATGCTTTCGCCATAGCCCTCAATTTTAATCAAATGAACCTAAAATATTCATAAACTGCGCCCACCTTCTGCGCAGTTGCGGATCCAAGGGGGGGAGGAGGGGGGGGGGGGCGATCGTGGCATTCGCCCCCCTAGCAGCAGATAGCCTATCTATAAAATAGGTCCCAGCCTCCGATCAAAACGGGAGGGGGTTGGGCCAATCGCGAGCAGAGGGGTGGGCTAAACGCAGGCCAGGATAAAAAGCCCCCCCTAAACATAAAATCTAGGTCCGCCCCTGCTTCTGCGTTGCGTCCTGGGTGGTCGCCCCTATCACACAGCCATAGGGCTGTGCAAAAAGGACACACATAAGCCTACATGCACAGCCCCATGTTTCAAAGCTTTGACCTAGAAAATGTATTTTAGTATTAAGCAGCTGCACAGAAAAAAACTTCCTCTTTTTCATGTTAGCTGTGTCAATTCTTACTCTGTAAGCTTTATAAGTCAATATTTGTTGAGTAGGTCAAATACAAGAAGCAGACTAGTATCTAATTCTGTGAACATGACATAATGCGTCTATCTCCTAGTATAAATGACAACTGCTATTTATACAGAGCTGCGCTGGAACATACCACTATGGAACGTACCACTAACTGTACTAGAGCGGGTGGAGCTAGCTCCCTGGCGACCTCTAGTGGCCGTTTACCGCAAGCTCCGCCTGACACAGTCTTACGTCACTCGATGGCCACGCCACGTTCCGTAACCAAGCAACGGCTTCTTGTTGCAGGCTTCCTTTCCCGGCATGCTCTCGGCGGGCAAGATGGCTGCCGCCAGCTGTGCGGTTTTACACCAGAGAGGTGATGAGGATGCTTGAAAGAAATGGAGGAGACCTCTGCATTTCTCCTGTGCCTGACGGCTACTAGTGGAGTGCCCCTGTACTGCAGGAGCAAGGGCAGCAGTAGGCAGGTAATATACAGTGAGCTGCCTGTGTATATGACCTAACTGTCTGCCTGTAAATGTATACTATCCATAATAAAACACCAATCAATGTTATGACACCTGCAACTGGTTTGGGCAATCTATAGTTTGGTATCTGTTGTGCAACTACAAGTACCAGCATGCTGTGGTAGGGCCAATGCTTTGATGATGCAGAAGTGTAAAATGAACCATCATAGGGTTTGGCTAATTTTTAAATTAAGGTTTCAGTAACTTTCCTGTGTGCTGTGCAAGTCAGGAGCCATTTACTAAACTGCAGTAATTTGAATATGAAAAACAGTGCAAACACATGCTGTCATTGTGATGTTAAATGTTTTTTTGATGTATAAAGATGAACTCTGTTTTTTAAAAAGTTTTGCAATATATTTACTTTGTTCAGATTTTGGCTGTGGAATCTGGCATTAAGTATTCCCAATCTTACCCCAACACCACCAAATAACAGATTACATTGACTGTCATTGTCCCAGCTCTATTCAAAGACTAAGTTCTGTGAAATGTAAATGTTCAAATGCAGTGTGGAATGGCATGGCTGCAGAAATGGAAATTGAAGACTTAATTGCTGGAACTTAGCACTTCTGTAACAAAACATGATTTGGACTGTTGTTATGGGGTGGGAAGGGGTGTTCCTGCAGTATTTTTGTTATCAGACCCCTTTGTTATTGCATTCAAGATGTCTTGGCTTTGATGACCACCTCTAGATAAGAGCCTTGGTTGCTTGCTTGAAGGAGTTGTACAGTCCCTATGTTAAATGCTAATTGTTGCTTTTGACAGTGATTGTGTGTTTAGATGGAAGAGGGATGTTCTGTTCTGTAGAGATTGCTATTTGATTGGATATGAGCAGCTCCAGGCAGTGATGCATTACTATCCACAGCACATAATGCCTCCTCCCTATTTCAAAATTTTCCCAGTTGATTAATCTGAAAATTGGCTCTGCGGTGTATCTGTGCCTCCCTAGAATGGGTTCTGCGGTGTATCTGCGCCTCCCTAGAATGGGTTCTGCTGTGTATCTGTGCCTCCCTAGAATGGGTTCTGCTGTGTATCTGTGCCTCCCTAGAATGGGCCCTGCAGTGTATCTGTGCCTCCCTAGAATGGGTTCTGCGGTGTATCTGTGCCTCCCTAGAATGGGTTCTGCTGTGTATCTGTGCCTCCCTAGAATGGGTTCTGCTGTGTATCTGTGCCTCCCTAGAATGGGTTCTGCTGTGTATCTGTGCCTCCCTAGAATGGGCCCTGCAGTGTATCTGTGCCTCCCTAGAATGGGTTCTGCGGTGTATCTGTGCCTCCCTAGAATGGGTTCTGCTGTGTATCTGTGCCTCCCTAGAATGGGTTCTGCTGTGTATCTGTGCCTCCCTAGAATGGGTTCTGCTGTGTATCTGTGCCTCCCTAGAATGGGTTCTGCAGTGTATCTGTGCTTCCCTAGAATGGGTTCTGCTGTGTATCTGTGCCTCCCTAGAATGGGTTCTGCTGTGTATCTGTGCCTCCCTAGAATGGGTTCTGCGGTGTATCTGTGCCTCCCTAGAATGGGTTCTGCGGTGTATCTGTGCCTTCCTAGAATGGGTTCTGCTGTGTATCTGTGCTTCCCTAGAATGGGTTCTGCAGTGTATCTGTGCCTCCCTAGAATGGGTTCTGCTGTGTATCTGTGCCTCCCTAGAATGGGTTCTGCTGTGTATCTGTGCCTCCCTAGAATGGGTTCTGCTGTGTATCTGCGCCTCCCTAGAATGGGTTCTGCGGTGTATCTGTGCCTCCCTAGAATGGGTTCTGCTGTGTATCTGTGCCTCCCTAGAATGGGTTCTGCTGTGTATCTGCGCCTCCCTAGAATGGGTTCTGCTGTGTATCTGTGCCTCCCTAGAATGGGTTCTGCTGTGTATCTGTGCCTCCCTAGAATGGGTTCTGCTGTGTATCTGCGCCTCCCTAGAATGGGTTCTGCTGTGTATCTGCGCCTCCCTAGAATGGGTTCTGCAGTGTATCTGTGCTTCCCTAGAATGGGTTCTGCGGTGTATCTGTGCCTCCCTAGAATGGGTTCTGCGGTGTATCTGTGCCTTCCTAGAATGGGTTCTGCGGTGTATCTGTGCCTTCCTAGAATGGGTTCTGCGGTGTATCTGCGCCTCCCTAGAATGGGTTCTGCGGTGTATCTGCGCCTCCCTAGAATGGGTTCTGCTGTGTATCTGTGCCTCCCTAGAATGGGTTCTGCGGTGTATCTGTGCCTTCCTAGAATGGGTTCTGCGGTGTATCTGTGCCTCCCTAGAATGGGTTCTGCGGTGTATCTGTGCCTCCCTAGAATGGGTTCTGCTGTGTATCTGTGCCTCCCTAGAATGGGTTCTGCGGTGTATCTGTGCCTCCCTAGAATGGGTTCTGCGGTGTATCTGTGCCTCCCTAGAATGGGTTCTGCGGTGTATCTGCGCCTCCCTAGAATGGGTTCTGCTGTGTATCTGTGCCTCCCTAGAATGGGTTCTGCTGTGTATCTGTGCCTCCCTAGAATGGGCCCTGCAGTGTATCTGTGCCTCCCTAGAATGGGTTCTGCGGTGTATCTGTGCCTCCCTCGAATGGGCCCTGCGGTGTATCTGTGCCTCCCTAGAATGGGCCCTGCGGTGTATCTCTGCCTCCCTAGAATTGGCTCTGCTGTGCCTCCCTAGAATGGGTTCTGCTGTGTATCTGTGCCTCCCTAGAATGGGTTCTGCGGTGTATCTGTGCCTTCCTAGAATGGGTTCTGCGGTGTATCTGTGCCTCCCTAGAATGGGTTCTGCGGTGTATCTGTGCCTCCCTAGAATGGGCCCTGCGGTGTATCTGTGCCTCCCTAGAATTGGCTCTGCTGTGTATCTGTGCCTCCCTAGAATGGGTTCTGCGGTGTATCTGTGCCTCCCTCGAATGGGCCCTGCGGTGTATCTGTGCCTCCCTAGAATGGGCCCTGCGGTGTATCTCTGCCTCCCTCGAATTGGTTCTGCGGTGTATCTGTGCCTCTCTAGAATGGGTTCTGCGGTGTATCTGTGCCTTCCTAGAATGGGTTCTGCGGTGTATCTGTGCCTCCCTAGAATGGGTTCTGCGGTGTATCTGCGCCTCCCTAGAATGGGTTCTGCTGTGTATCTGTGCCTCCCTAGAATGGGTTCTGCGGTGTATCTGTGCCTCCCTAGAATGGGTTCTGCGGTGTATCTGTGCCTCCCTAGAATGGGTTCTGCGGTGTATCTGTGCCTCCCTCGAATGGGCCCTGCGGTGTATCTGTGCCTCCCTAGAATGGGCCCTGCGGTGTATCTCTGCCTCCCTAGAATTGGCTCTGCTGTGCCTCCCTAGAATGGGTTCTGCTGTGTATCTGTGCCTCCCTAGAATGGGTTCTGCGGTGTATCTGTGCCTTCCTAGAATGGGTTCTGCGGTGTATCTGTGCCTCCCTAGAATGGGTTCTGCGGTGTATCTGTGCCTCCCTAGAATGGGCCCTGCGGTGTATCTGTGCCTCCCTAGAATTGGCTCTGCTGTGTATCTGTGCCTCCCTAGAATGGGTTCTGCGGTGTATCTGTGCCTCCCTCGAATGGGCCCTGCGGTGTATCTGTGCCTCCCTAGAATGGGCCCTGCGGTGTATCTCTGCCTCCCTCGAATTGGTTCTGCGGTGTATCTGTGCCTCTCTAGAATGGGTTCTGCGTTGTATCTGTGCCTCCCTAGAATGGGTTCTGCGTTGTATCTGTGCCTCCCTAGAATGGGTTCTGCGTTGTATCTGTGCCTCCCTAGAATGGGCCCTGCGATGTATCTGTGCCTCCCTAGAATGCCCCTGCGGTGTATCTGTGCCTCCCTAGAATGCCCCTGCGGTGTATCTGTGCCTCCCTAGAATGGGTTCTGCGGTGTATCTGTGCCTCCCTAGAATGGGTTCTGCGTTGTATCTGTGCCTCCCTAGAATGGGCCCTGCGATGTATCTGTGCCTCCCTAGAATGCCCCTGCGGTGTATCTGTGCCTCCCTAGAATGCCCCTGCGGTGTATCTGTGCCTCCCTAGAATGCCCCTGCGGTGTATCTGTGCCTCCCTAGAATGGGTTCTGCTGTGTATCTGTGCCTCCCTAGAATTGGCTCTGCGGTGTATCTGTGCCTCCCTAGAATGGGTTCTGCGGTGTATCTGTGCCTCCCTAGAATGGGTTCTGCGGTGTATCTGTGCCTCCCTAGAATGGGTTCTGCGGTGTATCTGTGCCTCCCTAGAATGGGTTCTGCGGTGTATCTGTGCCTCTCTAGAATGGGTTCTGCGGTGTATCTGTGCCTCCCTAGAATGGGTTCTGCTGTGTATCTGTGCCTCTCTAGAATGGGTTCTGCGGTGTATCTGTGCCTCCCTAGAATGGGTTCTGCTGTGTATCTGTGCCTCTCTAGAATGGGTTCTGCGGTGTATCTGTGCCTCCCTATAATGGGTTCTGCTGTGTATCTGTGCCTCTCTAGAATGGGTTCTGCGATGTATCTGTGCCTCCCTAGAATGGGTTCTGCGGTGTATCTGTGCCTCCCTAGAATGGGTTCTGCGGTGTATCTGTGCCTCCCTAGAATGGGTTCTGCGATGTATCTGTGCCTCCCTAGAATGGGTTCTGCTGTGTATCTGTGCCTCTCTAGAATGGGTTCTGCGGTGTATCTGTGCCTCCCTAGAATGGGTTCTGCGATGTATCTGTGCCTCCCTAGAATGGGTTCTGCTGTGTATCTGTGCCTCCCTAGAATGGGTTCTGCGGTGTATCTGTGCCTCCCTAGAATGGGTTCTGCGGTGTATCTGTGCCTCTCTAGAATGGGTTCTGCGGTGTATCTGTGCCTCCCTAGAATGGGCCCTGCTGTGTATCTGTGCCTCCCTAGAATGGGTTCTGCGGTGTATCTGTGCCTCCCTAGAATGGGTTCTGCGGTGTATCTGCGCCTCCCTAGAATGGGTTCTGCGGTGTATCTGCGCCTCTCTAGAATGGGTTCTGCGGTGTATCTGTGCCTCCCTAGAATGGGTTCTGCTGTGTATCTGTGCCTCCCTAGAATGGGTTCTGCTGTGTATCTGTGCCTCCCTAGAATGGGTTCTGCGGTGTATCTGCGCCTCTCTAGAATGGGTTCTGCGGTGTATCTGTGCCTCCCTAGAATGGGTTCTGCGGTGTATCTGTGCCTCCCTAGAATGGGTTCTGCGTTGTATCTGTGCCTCCCTAGAATTGGCTCTGCGATGTATCTGTGCCTCCCTAGAATGCCCCTGCGGTGTATCTGTGCCTCCCTAGAATGGGTTCTGCGGTGTATCTGTGCCTCCCTAGAATGGGTTCTGCGGTGTATCTGTGCCTCCCTAGAATGGGTTCTGCGGTGTATCTGTGCCTCCCTAGAATGGGCCCTGCGGTGTATCTGTGCCTCCCTAGAATGGGTTCTGCTGTGTATCTGTGCCTCCCTAGAATGGGTTCTGCGGTGTATCTGTGCCTCCCTAGAATGGGTTCTGCGGTGTATCTGTGCCTCCCTAGAATGGGTTCTGCGGTGTATCTGTGCCTCCCTAGAATGGGCCCTGCGGTGTATCTGTGCCTCCCTAGAATGGGTTCTGCTGTGTATCTGTGCCTCCCTAGAATGGGTTCTGCGGTGTATCTGTGCTTCCCTAGAATGGGTTCTGCTGTGTATCTGTGCCTCCCTAGAATGGGTTCTGCGGTGTATCTGTGCCTCCCTAGAATGGGTTCTGCGGTGTATCTGTGCCTCTCTAGAATGGGTTCTGCGGTGTATCTGTGCCTCCCTAGAATGGGTTCTGCGGTGTATCTGTGCCTCCCTAGAATGGGTTCTGCGGTGTATCTGTGTCTCCCTAGAATGGGTTCTGCGGTGTATCTGTGCCTCCCTAGAATGGGTTCTGCTGTGTATCTGCGCCTCCCTAGAATGGGTTCTGCGGTGTATCTGTGCCTCCCTAGAATGGGCCCTGCGGTGTATCTGTGCCTCCCTAGAATGGGTTCTGCGGTGTATCTGTGCCTCCCTAGAATGGGCCCTGCGGTGTATCTGTGCTTCCCTAGAATGGGTTCTGCTGTGTATCTGTGCTTCCCTAGAATGGGTTCTGCTGTGTATCTGTGCCTCCCTAGAATGGGTTCTGCTGTGTATCTGTGCCTCCCTAGAATGGGCCCTGCGGTGTATCTGTGCCTCTCTAGAATGGGCCCTGCTGTGTATCTGTGCCTCCCTAGAATGGGTTCTGCGGTGTATCTGTGCCTCCCTAGAATGGGTTCTGCTGTGTATCTGTGCCTCCCTAGAATGGGCCCTGCGGTGTATCTGTGCCTCCCTAGAATGGGTTCTGCTGTGTATCTGTGCCTCCCTAGAATGGGTTCTGCGGTGTATCTGTGCCTCCCTAGAATGGGTTCTGCGGTGTATCTGTGCCTCCCTAGAATGGGTTCTGCGGTGTATCTGTGCCTCCCTAGAATGGGTTCTGCGGTGTATCTGTGCCTCCCTAGAATGGGTTCTGCTGTGTATCTGTGCCTCCCTAGAATGGGCCCTGCGGTGTATCTGTGCCTCCCTAGAATGGGTTCTGCTGTGTATCTGTGCTTCCCTAGAATGGGTTCTGCGGTGTATCTGTGCCTCCCTAGAATGGGTTCTGCGGTGTATCTGTGCCTCCCTAGAATGGGCCCTGCGGTGTATCTGTGCCTCCCTAGAATGGGTTCTGCTGTGTATCTGTGCCTCCCTAGAATGGGTTCTGCGGTGTATCTGTGCTTCCCTAGAATGGGTTCTGCTGTGTATCTGTGCCTCCCTAGAATGGGTTCTGCGGTGTATCTGTGCCTCCCTAGAATGGGTTCTGCGGTGTATCTGTGCCTCCCTAGAATGGGCCCTGCGGTGTATCTGTGCCTCTCTAGAATGGGTTCTGCGGTGTATCTGTGCCTCTCTAGAATGCGTTCTGCGGTGTATCTGTGCCTCCCTAGAATGGGTTCTGCTGTGTATCTGTGCCTCCCTAGAATGGGTTCTGCGGTGTATCTGTGCCTCCCTAGAATGGGTTCTGCGGTGTATCTGCGCCTCTCTAGAATGGGTTCTGCGGTGTATCTGTGCCTCCCTAGAATGGGTTCTGCTGTGTATCTGTGCCTCCCTAGAATGGGTTCTGCGGTGTATCTGTGCCTCCCTAGAATGGGTTCTGCGGTGTATCTGTGCCTCCCTAGAATGGGTTCTGCGATGTATCTGTGCCTCCCTAGAATGGGCCCTGCGGTGTATCTGTGCCTCCCTAGAATGGGTTCTGCGTTGTATCTGTGCCTCCCTAGAATGGGTTCTGCGGTGTATCTGTGCCTCCCTAGAATGGGTTCTGCGTTGTATCTGTGCCTCCCTAGAATTGGCTCTGCGATGTATCTGTGCCTCCCTAGAATGCCCCTGCGGTGTATCTGTGCCTCCCTAGAATGGGTTCTGCGGTGTATCTGTGCCTCCCTAGAATGGGTTCTGCGGTGTATCTGTGCCTCCCTAGAATGGGTTCTGCGGTGTATCTGTGCCTCCCTAGAATGGGCCCTGCGGTGTATCTGTGCCTCCCTAGAATGGGTTCTGCTGTGTATCTGTGCCTCCCTAGAATGGGTTCTGCTGTGTATCTGTGCCTCCCTAGAATGGGTTCTGCGGTGTATCTGTGCCTCCCTAGAATGGGTTCTGCGGTGTATCTGTGCCTCCCTAGAATGGGTTCTGCGGTGTATCTGTGCCTCCCTAGAATGGGCCCTGCGGTGTATCTGTGCCTCCCTAGAATGGGTTCTGCTGTGTATCTGTGCCTCCCTAGAATGGGTTCTGCGGTGTATCTGTGCTTCCCTAGAATGGGTTCTGCTGTGTATCTGTGCCTCCCTAGAATGGGTTCTGCGGTGTATCTGTGCCTCCCTAGAATGGGTTCTGCGGTGTATCTGTGCCTCTCTAGAATGGGTTCTGCGGTGTATCTGTGCCTCCCTAGAATGGGTTCTGCGGTGTATCTGTGCCTCCCTAGAATGGGTTCTGCGGTGTATCTGTGTCTCCCTAGAATGGGTTCTGCGGTGTATCTGTGCCTCCCTAGAATGGGTTCTGCTGTGTATCTGCGCCTCCCTAGAATGGGTTCTGCGGTGTATCTGTGCCTCCCTAGAATGGGCCCTGCGGTGTATCTGTGCCTCCCTAGAATGGGTTCTGCGGTGTATCTGTGCCTCCCTAGAATGGGCCCTGCGGTGTATCTGTGCTTCCCTAGAATGGGTTCTGCTGTGTATCTGTGCTTCCCTAGAATGGGTTCTGCTGTGTATCTGTGCCTCCCTAGAATGGGTTCTGCTGTGTATCTGTGCCTCCCTAGAATGGGCCCTGCGGTGTATCTGTGCCTCTCTAGAATGGGCCCTGCTGTGTATCTGTGCCTCCCTAGAATGGGTTCTGCGGTGTATCTGTGCCTCCCTAGAATGGGTTCTGCTGTGTATCTGTGCCTCCCTAGAATGGGCCCTGCGGTGTATCTGTGCCTCCCTAGAATGGGTTCTGCTGTGTATCTGTGCCTCCCTAGAATGGGTTCTGCGGTGTATCTGTGCCTCCCTAGAATGGGTTCTGCGGTGTATCTGTGCCTCCCTAGAATGGGTTCTGCGGTGTATCTGTGCCTCCCTAGAATGGGTTCTGCGGTGTATCTGTGCCTCCCTAGAATGGGTTCTGCTGTGTATCTGTGCTTCCCTAGAATGGGTTCTGCAGTGTATCTGTGCCTCCCTAGAATGGGTTCTGCGGTGTATCTGTGCCTCCCTAGAATGGGTTCTGCGGTGTATCTGTGCCTCCCTAGAATGGGTTCTGCTGTGTATCTGTGCCTCCATAGAATGGGTTCTGCGGTGTATCTGTGCTTCCCTAGAATGGGTTCTGCTGTGTATCTGTGCCTCCCTAGAATGGGTTCTGCGGTGTATCTGTGCCTCCCTAGAATGGGTTCTGCGGTGTATCTGTGCCTCTCTAGAATGGGTTCTGCGGTGTATCTGTGCCTCCCTAGAATGGGTTCTGCGGTGTATCTGTGCCTCCCTAGAATGGGTTCTGCGGTGTATCTGTGCCTCCCTAGAATGGGTTCTGCGGTGTATCTGTGCCTCCCTAGAATGGGTTCTGCTGTGTATCTGCGCCTCCCTAGAATGGGTTCTGCTGTGTATCTGTGCCTCCCTAGAATGGGTTCTGCGGTGTATCTGCGCCTCCCTAGAATGGGCCCTGCGGTGTATCTGTGCCTCCCTAGAATGGGTTCTGCGGTGTATCTGTGCCTCCCTAGAATGGGCCCTGCGGTGTATCTGTGCTTCCCTAGAATGGGTTCTGCTGTGTATCTGTGCCTCCCTAGAATGGGTTCTGCTGTGTATCTGTGCCTCCCTAGAATGGGCCCTGCGGTGTATCTGTGCCTCTCTAGAATGGGCCCTGCTGTGTATCTGTGCCTCCCTAGAATGGGTTCTGCGGTGTATCTGTGCCTCCCTAGAATTGGCTCTGCGGTGTATCTGTGCCTCCCTAGAATGGGTTCTGCGGTGTATCTGTGCCTCCCTAGAATGGGTTCTGCGGTGTATCTGTGCCTCCCTAGAATGGGTTCTGCTGTGTATCTGTGCCTCCCTAGAATGGGTTCTGCGGTGTATCTGTGCCTCCCTAGAATGGGTTCTGCGGTGTATCTGTGCCTCCCTAGAATGGGTTCTGCGGTGTATCTGTGCCTCCCTAGAATGTGTTCTGCGGTGTATCTGTGCCTCCCTAGAATGGGTTCTGCGGTGTATCTGTGCCTCCCTAGAATGGGTTCTGCGGTGTATCTGTGCCTCCCTAGAATGGGCCCTGCGGTGTATCTGTGCCTCCCTAGAATGGGCCCTGCGGTGTATCTGTGCCTCCCTAGAATGGGTTCTGCTGTGTATCTGTGCCTCCCTAGAATGGGTTCTGCTGTGTATCTGTGCCTCCCTAGAATGGGTTCTGCTGTGTATCTGTGCCTCCCTAGAATGGGTTCTGCGGTGTATCTGTGCCTCCCTAGAATGGGTTCTGCGGTGTATCTGTGCCTCCCTAGAATGGGTTCTGCGTTGTATCTGTGCCTCCCTAGAATGGGTTCTGCGGTGTATCTGTGCCTCCCTAGAATGGGTTCTGCGGTGTATCTGTGCCTCCCTAGAATGGGTTCTGCGATGTATCTGTGCCTCCCTAGAATGGGTTCTGCTGTGTATCTGTGCCTCTCTAGAATGGGTTCTGCGGTGTATCTGTGCCTCCCTAGAATGGGTTCTGCGATGTATCTGTGCCTCCCTAGAATGGGTTCTGCTTTGTATCTGTGCCTCCCTAGAATGGGTTCTGCGGTGTATCTGTGCCTCCCTAGAATGGGTTCTGCGGTGTATCTGTGCCTCCCTAGAATGGGTTCTGCGGTGTATCTGCGCCTCTCTAGAATGGGTTCTGCGGTGTATCTGTGCCTCCCTAGAATGGGTTCTGCTGTGTATCTGTGCCTCCCTAGAATGGGTTCTGCGGTGTATCTGTGCCTCCCTAGAATGGGTTCTGCGGTGTATCTGCGCCTCTCTAGAATGGGTTCTGCGGTGTATCTGCGCCTCCCTAGAATGGGTTCTGCTGTGTATCTGCGCCTCCCTAGAATGGGTTCTGCGGTGTATCTGTGCCTCCCTAGAATGGGTTCTGCGGTGTATCTGTGCCTCCCTAGAATGGGTTCTGCGATGTATCTGTGCCTCCCTAGAATGGGCCCTGCGGTGTATCTGTGCCTCCCTAGAATGGGTTCTGCGTTGTATCTGTGCCTCCCTAGAATGGGTTCTGCGGTGTATCTGTGCCTGCCTAGAATGGGTTCTGCGTTGTATCTGTGCCTCCCTAGAATTGGCTCTGCGATGTATCTGTGCCTCCCTAGAATGCCCCTGCGGTGTATCTGTGCCTCCCTAGAATGGGTTCTGCGGTGTATCTGTGCCTCCCTAGAATGGGTTCTGCGGTGTATCTGTGCCTCCCTAGAATGGGTTCTGCGGTGTATCTGTGCCTCCCTAGAATGGGCCCTGCGGTGTATCTGTGCCTCCCTAGAATGGGTTCTGCGGTGTATCTGTGCCTCCCTAGAATGGGTTCTGCGGTGTATCTGTGCCTCCCTAGAATGGGTTCTGCGGTGTATCTGTGCCTCCCTAGAATGGGTTCTGCGGTGTATCTGTGCCTCCCTAGAATGGGCCCTGCGGTGTATCTGTGCCTCCCTAGAATGGGTTCTGCTGTGTATCTGTGCCTCCCTAGAATGGGTTCTGCGGTGTATCTGTGCTTCCCTAGAATGGGTTCTGCTGTGTATCTGTGCCTCCCTAGAATGGGTTCTGCGGTGTATCTGTGCCTCCCTAGAATGGGTTCTGCGGTGTATCTGTGCCTCTCTAGAATGGGTTCTGCGGTGTATCTGTGCCTCCCTAGAATGGGTTCTGCGGTGTATCTGTGCCTCCCTAGAATGGGTTCTGCGGTGTATCTGTGCCTCCCTAGAATGGGTTCTGCGGTGTATCTGTGCCTCCCTAGAATGGGTTCTGCTGTGTATCTGCGCCTCCCTAGAATGGGTTCTGCGGTGTATCTGCGCCTCCCTAGAATGGGCCCTGCGGTGTATCTGTGCCTCCCTAGAATGGGTTCTGCGGTGTATCTGTGCCTCCCTAGAATGGGCCCTGCGATGTATCTGTGCCTCCCTAGAATGGGTTCTGCGGTGTATCTGTGCCTCCCTAGAATGGGTTCTGCGGTGTATCTGTGCCTTCCTAGAATGGGTTCTGCGGTGTATCTGTGCCTCCCTAGAATGGGTTCTGCGGTGTATCTGTGCCTCCCTAGAATGGGTTCTGCGGTGTATCTGTGCCTCCCTAGAATGGGTTCTGCTGTGTATCTGCGCCTCCCTAGAATGGGTTCTGCGGTGTATCTGCGCCTCCCTAGAATGGGCCCTGCGGTGTATCTGTGCCTCCCTAGAATGGGTTCTGCGGTGTATCTGTGCCTCCCTAGAATGGGTTCTGCTGTGTATCTGCGCCTCCCTAGAATGGGTTCTGCGGTGTATCTGTGCCTCCCTAGAATGGGCCCTGCGGTGTATCTGTGCCTCCCTAGAATGGGTTCTGCGGTGTATCTGTGCCTCCCTAGAATGGGTTCTGCGGTGTATCTGTGCCTCCCTAGAATGGGCCCTGCGGTGTATCTGTGCTTCCCTAGAATGGGTTCTGCTGTGTATCTGTGCCTCCCTAGAATTGGCCCTGCGGTGTATCTGTGCCTCCCTAGAATGGGCCCTGCGGTGTATCTGTGCCTCCCTAGAATGGGTTCTGCGGTGTATCTGTGCCTCCCTAGAATTGGCCCTGCGGTGTATCTGTGCCTCCCTAGAATTGGCCCTGCGGTGTATCTGTGCCTCCCTAGAATGGGCCCTGCGATGTATCTGGGCCTCCCTAGAATGGGTTCTGCTGTGTATCTGCGCCTTCCTAGAATGGGTTCTGCGGTGTATCTGCGCCTCCCTAGAATGGGTTCTGCTGTGTATCTGTGCTTCCCTAGAATGGGTTCTGCTGTGTATCTGCGCCTTCCTAGAATGGGTTCTGCGGTGTATCTGCGCCTCCCTAGAATGGGTTCTGCTGTGTATCTGTGCCTCCCTAGAATGGGTTCTGCGGTGTATCTGTGCCTCCCTAGAATGGGTTCTGCGGTGTATCTGTGCCTCCCTAGAATGGGCCCTGTGGTGTATCTGTGCCCCCTAGAGTGGGCACAGAACTTTGCAACTGTCACACTCTTCCCTGCAAAAACATTCAAGATCCATCAAATTGCATAACTGTCTCCTGTGCACAGATCTCTGTAGGTCATTCCACAGGTTTTCAATGGGATTGAGGTCTGGGCATTTTCAAGACTTAGATATTCATTCTTTGAAGCCATTCCTTGGTTGGCTTGTTGGACGTGTGCTTTGGATCATTATCATGTTGGAATTTCACTAATTCCACATCATCTTCGACTTTCTGAGACCAGCATGGTTTGTGGAAAAATATCTTTGTTTGCTACTATTCAATATGTCATTTATCCTGACTAATAACCCCTGTCCCAGCTCAAGAGAAGCAGCCTGGCACATGATGCTGCCACCACCATGTGTCAGAGTAGGTATAGTGGGCCTGATTCATTAAGGATCTTAACTGAAGAAACTTCTTATTTCAGTCTCCTGGACAAAACCATGTTACAATGCAAGGGGTGCAAATTAGTATTCTGTTTTGCACATAAGTAAAATACTGGATGTTTTTTCATGTAGCAAACTAATATCAACTTTAAATTTCAGTGTGCAAATAAGCTATCAAGTATTTGTGGGCTACATGAAAAAAACATCCAGTATTTAACTTATGTGCAAAACAGTATGCTAATTTGCACCCCTTGCATTGTAACATGGTTTTGTCCAGGAGACTGAAATAAGAAGTTTCTTCAGTTAAGATCCTTAATGAATCAGGCCCAGTGTTCCTTAGGTAATGTGCTGTGTTGTTGGCAAAAAAGTTCAACATTGTTCTCATCAGATCACAAGACATTTTCCCCCATGTTTTGGGGTGAATGTATTTTTTTTAGCAAAAATTAGGTGAGCTTGGATGTTCTTTTTTGCGAGAAATGGCTTCCATTTTGCCACCCTATCCTGTAGCCCATTTGTATATTTATAAATATTAAAGGCTCATCATTCATTGTACACTGGTTATTAGAGTGGGCTTGGCATTGTATGCTGGTAAGCAGTAAATCATGCATGTTTAATAATGTACAATACATACATTATGTTGGTGCAGCATTTGGTAACCACTAGCACTTTTTCAGCGAGTGGTGAGCGAGGGAGCGCAGATGACACCTTGCAGGGTCCAGATCTCAATTATTCCAGAGGGCATACAGGCGGATTACTTTGTACAAACCACAGTATGTAGTGTTCTTGCAACTTGTCCGCTGACGGAAAGATCAGATCGCCCATGGACATGTAAAAGTCTAGCCACGCAAACTATTCCTTAATGGATGGTGGCGTTGGGGACCTACAGTGGATCGGCATCACAGCCTTTGTGGCGCAATTGAGGTATTTCAGGGTGGATTTCTTATATAGAGTAATAGGCAGCTTAGTGGTGTTGAGCAGCCAAAAGTTTGAACAGTTGGGCACTTTGTTTCTGGTGATTGCCATGGAAATGAGCAACACAGCCTCCTAGAAGGGACAAAGGGCCATGCATGCCCACCATATGTGCAGTGGGGTACCAGGCGCCAGTTGGCATCTCCAACAGAGATCAGGGAGACCAGGATGCATTTTGGCCACAGACTGGGACACCAGTACCGCAGAGTCAGGACTTTGTATTGGCTTTCGATCACTCGAACACTAATTGAACTGATGTGCGTGAATTGTAAAATGACATTCCAGTCTTGGTCAGGGATGACAGTTCCAAAATCTCATTCCCAGTCTCTGGTAAGTTTCGGTAAAGCTCCAAAAAATGTGTTCAATCTAAATCTTAAATATGGAAGACATATGCCGTGCATAAAGACTCAAACAGTATGAGCATTAGAAGTTTTATAACTGCAAGTATGTCCACACCTCAGAGTTGGGTAAGACCCATTGTGACTGGATGTCTGCAAATGTCTTGACACCTGACACTCCCACCAGCTGGCCGACACGAGAGACTCCCATCCTCGTCCTGCGAGCAAAGGCTGTTCTCGATTGTCCGGAGGGGAAGTCTGGGTTGTCAAGTAACAAAGTCAGGGGAAAGGTCTGGGGGGATATTTGTGGGATGGCTTGAAGCCTGGACCATCTGCTCAGAGTCGGGGTGATTGTTGAGTGACGAACAGAGAGAAGCGCTGGTTGCCAGAGTATATGTTTAATAGGAGCGTTCAGCGTGTATCTCTCTATCCAGACCCACTGCTTCGAACCCGCCCTTCGTCTAGTCCAAGATCCAGTTCAGTATAACGTTATTGTAGTATTTATTTATTTATATAGTGCCACCAATTCCACAGCGCTGTATAGAGAATGCACTCACATCAGTCCCTGCCCCAATAGAGCTTACAGTCTAAATTCCCTAACACACACACACAGACCGACTAGGGTCAATTTGATAGCAGCCAATTAACCTACTAGTATGTTTTTTGATTGTGGGAGGAAACTGGAGCGCCCAGAGGAAACCCACGCAAACACGGGGTGAACATACAAACTCCACACAGATAAGGCCATGGTCGGGAATCTAACTCATGACCCTAGTTCTGTGAGGCAGAAGTGTTAACCAATATGCCACTAATATGTAGTAGAATGTTGAAGTTGTAGGCCCCATAGTGTTTGCACTTATAAAGGATCTTTTGTTTAAAATGAGGTCTCCTGCACCTCCAAACAAAGGCTTATATGGCACAATATAAATTGCTAAACCAGAGGTCAGGTATATGTATTGGAAGTATGTGCAGGATGAATAGGACTCTTGGGAGTAGGTTCACTTTGACTATGTTGACTCTCCCTATCAAGGAAAAGCCCATGGGAAGTCATTCAGGTTTTTATAGATTGTTATGGAGAAGTTGTCCGCATATGTCTTGGACATGTCTCTGTTCAAAATGACTCCCAGATATTTAACTGGATGAGGTTGTCAGAGATGACCTAAACGGGTCCTTTCTCCTGAACTCCGGCTGCTATACCTTGTGGGTATCGATCGATAGAGAGACAGACAACTTCAGATGTTGGGCTGAAAATGTATCTGGTTCTGACCAGCCCTAAGTCAGAGTAGCTTTATTTATACATAGTTTCACAGAAAAAGAGAGATAAGGAATGCAAGGTTTCTCAAGGCAACTTGTCCATGTCAGCAGTTTGTGGGCATGATGTCTTATCACAGTCACGTAGGCCTCAAGTGGGGGTCGGTGGCTCCTGGTACCAAAGCTGCTGGATGTGCACATTCTTGAGAAGAGACATGTTGGCGAAAAAGAAATGAATGTGAGGCAAAGTTCATGGAGAATATTCTGCAAGCTGCAGACTATTCTTCTTTCAACAGTAATTATACAAAATGCAGGAACTCATGCTTCTGTCCTTCAACGCCTCCTGGGGGGCTGAGGTGTTGATGGCAACAGATTTTGGATTATTGATTTTAATGTTCGAGAGTTCTCCAAATACTCGAAATTCTGATATCAGGTTTGGAATCAAGGCAACTGGATTTGTGAGGATAGCTTAGAGATCGTCTGAATAAAGAGTAGGTTTCACTTCTTTATCTCCCATCCACAATCTCGAGATATCTGGGTTAGCCCGAATCGACTGCGTTTCCATGTATAGTATGAATATCATTGGGGACAGGGGGCAACCCTGTCTCGTTCCACTGGTGATCCCGGCAGAATCAGAGAAGTCCCCTTCCTTGCTCTTAATCTTGGCTCTCGAGCGGAGCTTCCCCACGTCAGGTTCTAAAATGTGGAATGTACAACTGGGCTATCTGTTTGCCTAGTTTAGTCCCCCACTGATAATACCTATTGCGGTATTTACGGAGATTTAGCTTCACTTTGTCTGATACTAATTTGTTCAGTGCCGCTCTTGTCTCTGCCAGTTCAGTAAGGGTGGCTGGCTCTAGGGAGGCTTTATCTCTCGTTTCGAGGGATTTCATTTTCAGGTGGAGGGTGTCACTCTGGGCAACTTTCTGTTGTTCCATAAATGTGCCCGGTTGTATAAATTTTCACCGGATAATGCATTTATGGGCTTCCCACACTGAGATTTTAGAAAAGTCAGGAGAATCGTTGAACTGAATGTATTCGTCCAGTGCTGTCTCGATTTGTGAATGATCTGTGGCCCGGCCTTGGTAAAGAAAGGGACATGAATACTGAAACGTGATCGGACCAGGTGACGTCTGTGATCATGTGTAGATGTCTTTGTGACAGGAAAAAATAGTCTGGTTGGATGTAAATGCCGTGCAGGTGGGAAAAGAAGGTGTAGTCACGATCTGTGGGATGTTTTCAGTCTCCAGACGTTGAGCAGCTGGTGGTCATGCAGGTTACGTCTCACCTTGCAGTCTAGATTGCCTGATTATCTAGCCTCTCTGGAGGATGCATCTACGACGGGTTGGAGGGACCAGTTGAGGTCGCGGTTGATTACTAGGATCCCTTTTCGTAGTGAGTCCACTTGGTCCATGAGGGTTTCTAGAAAAGCAGGATGATTATGGTTAGGAGTATATACATTCACAAAGGTAAAGGATTGATGGAAGATCTTTTCACCAATAAGCCTCTGCCCGTTTAGAGTTTGTGACTTGAGTTCTTAGACAAACGTTTAGAGACAAGTATGGTTACTTCTAGTGTCTTCTATCTGTGTTGTTGCACAAGGGGATAAGGGCATCTGCTCAAGGAGGGTGCTGACCCTTGTTTAAAGTAGGTCTCCTGCAGGAAGGACACATATTTCTTAGCTACTTGAAGGTCTCTCAGTAGCCTAGACCTCTTTTCTGGGATATTTAGGCCACTAACATTAAGGGTGACAAACTTAAGCTTATTAGGAATTGTTAGTATGTTTCAAGTGGTGGTCGGAGCATGCCCAGAGGTGAGTCAGGTATGAGCACAGTGCAGCCCGCCTAGGGATGCAAAGGGGATGGTAACCAGGGGGAAGGAAGGAGGTTTAAGATACAAAAACAAGCAAATGGTGATGGTGTCTGGTGTAGATGACTATTTGTAGTAAAAAGAAAAAATAAACCACTTAGGAGGGTCATGGGAGGCCGTAACCTGGCCATGATCCGTAAGAAACTTGTGCAGTTTGGGGGTCCCTGAGGGTCTGTGACAGAGACAACTATGTAGCGAAAAATCTTATGAACATCAATGTGTGAAACAACATATGGAGTTGTTCTTTGTGATGAATAAATTGGGAAAAAGAAGTTAAACAGAAATTAGAAACTTTGCAAAGAGAAGGAATACATTATGGGGGTCATGGTGTCAACCTGGGGGCCTCAATGCGGTTGTGTCCCCAAGCAGACTCTCCCTTCCCTTGCAATAAGAGGAGGATCAGGAGAGGATGAGGCCTCAAAGTTGTTTTTTGAGGATGAGAAGTGAAAGACTCATCTATAGAAGCATGGAGTGAGGTCCTGAAATGGTTGTCTCAAGATCAGTCCATGACTTGCAATGCCCGAACACCTATAAAGAAAGGGGAAGAATAACAGACTGTGCGCTAGAAAATCAACATGTAGGTAAGCTGGGAAAGTGCAGGTTGGTAATGAATGGCATTGAACAGGAACATGGGGAAGACCTAAAGTGTCCTCTTGACTTGGTGGACGTTGATGTCTTTTAGGATTTGACTTGGGTCTACCGATTTGCTGAAACCTGTCCTCACCACATGGTGCGACCGTTGGGGTTAGACGAGAGTCTGACTCCTGCCATTCTGGGAGCGGGGTCATTCGAATGTCCAGGGCGGAGCAAAAGTGGGAAATATCTGATGGCTCTCGGAGAATAGCTTATTTCCCGTTGTGGGGCACCTGCAGTTGAAATGGAAAGCCCCATCTATATTTTATGTCATTCTTTATTAACTCATGTGCGAGGGGTCTCAACTTCCGCTGCCGTTGAAGAGTGTGACACGAGAGATCTTGGAACACCTAGACCTCATACCCGTTGAATTCGAGGCCCTCAAGGCGTCTGTTTCCACAGAATCTCGTCTTTCTGTGAGAAATAGTCTAGATGGCATATGACATCCTTGAGGCGGTCTGAGGATGGCTGTCGAGGCTGGAGGGCCCGATGTCCTCTGTTAAAAGTTATTAAGTTGTTCTGGTATCTGATTAAACAGCTTTGTAAACATGTCAACCAGGCCTTGGGTGGGCATATCTTCCGGGATGCCTCTGATTCTCAGGTTGTTCCTGCAGCCCCTATTATCCAAATCATCTATTTTGTAGTGTACCTTTGCCTGATTGAAGACTCTGGCTTATAGTGTGGAAAAACGTTCATCCTCTGCCTTCCTACTCTCCTCCAGGGCAACCAGCAGGTGTCCCAGGTGGATGACATTAGTCTGTAGTGTGGCAACTTCCTCTCTCGCCACTTCCTAGAGTTTGGCTTCCAATGCCTCAAAGTCCTATTTGGAGTGCAGCTCCTGCTTAGTTGGCAGTGACCTGGCATCTGCAGGATTTGCGGGAGATCTGGTTGGTCCGTTGCCGCAGATGGTGTAGCTGGCTTGCCCTTCACGTTTTGGGAGTCAGGTGTGGGCGGCTGAGAGGAATGGTTTGACGAGGCTATGTCACTCATATGGGAGGGTGTCGAGGATTAAAGGGACGTAGGTCAGGGCGTTGGGGTGTCGTTATTGATTTTATGGAGTCTATCTTGGTAAAACTTTTCCTGTCCCTGCCCATTTGGGCCTCGGAGTATACACCAAGTAAGTGTCATCTGTTAGGACCAGTACACTCGAGGCTATAAAAGTTATCACTGGTCATTTCCCCCCATCTGTGGATTAGGCAGCCATGGCAGTAGCCTAGTAGTAGGGACTACATTGGTGTGAAGTGTGTGAATTGGTGTGAAGGCTAGCAAGGGACCAGTGAGAGCAAGTGTGGGGACCACCACAGCAGTGGGCCCTGTCTGGTATCAGTGTGAAACAATCTGAGAGGCAAGGGTCGAATGTCTGGTCATATTTATGAGACCTAGGGGTAAATGTATCAAGGTCCGATTTTGCGAAATCAGCGATTTTCTCGGGAGAGTTGAAACTCGCAGATGTATGAAGCTGAGATTTCATGCAAAAAAAGTTGTGCTTCTGTAAAAATCACTATTTTCAAAATCGCCAGAGATCAAACTCCAGACTGTTTGCCACTGCAGCTATACAAGTCTCAAATGTATGAAGCTGCGAGTAAGCAAACTCAGGAGAGTTTGCTTTCTAACACGCCAGATACAACACGCTGCTTGCTAGCAGTGTGTTGTATAAACACATCACTGTTACACTGCCCTGGCAGTGTAAAAATGGTAAAGAATAGAATCCGCTGCTCAGAGCAACGCTCATTGAGCAGCGGAGGTCATAGCTAGTAGGAACTCCGCTACGCAATGAACGTAGTTAGGTCTATTAACAGTATTGGGTGATTTCTCCACTAGCGTGGGAAAATTACCTAATACTGTAAATAGACATTGCGCATGAGCAACACTCATTGCGTAACGGAGCTCCTAGCTTGCTAGGGGCTGTTTGCGGCGGCTCCTGTCTTTTTTTATTTTTCTGCAATCAAGAACACAGATTTCGGGGATATACAAATATGGGGCCCTCCTGGCCGAAGAAATGAAGACTACTATCAACAATGGGCCCCTCCTGGTTTGCCTAGTGCTGGTTAAGTGAAAATCGGGGGGACCCCACGGAAATTTTTTCCCCGATTTTCACGGACCCAGCAGTAGTCAGGCAGCACTAGGGTTAAGCATGAATAGAGGGGGGGACCCCCACGTTTTTTTTTTACTTGAATCAATTCTTTACAGTTTTTACAGCTGCAGGAGATCACCTGCGATTTGCCGTGATTTAAACACGCTGTCAAAATCGGACCTTGATAGATTTACCCTCTAGATGTTTAAGAAGTCGATGTAATTTATAAATCGGTCACAAGATGGCAGTTTTGCTTCAGAAACAGTTTATGGATACTTTGGAAAATGAACAGCAGGCAAGGAGAAGTATACCTTTTTGTGGCTGATCTGCTGGTAAAGATGTATACCTAGCACAGGTCAAGTAGTCAGCACTAAAGGTGTGTCCACTCAGGTGTGGGACATAACTTTGTGTCCGGGTGGGCTACTTTACTGGGACTGAGTGCAAGGTTTGCCGTGCGTTGGTAACAGCAGGCACGTGGCTGACTTGATGCAATGGACACTCTCCTGTGCCAGCTCTACCCTGGCTTTCTCCGGTGACGTTGCCTGCGGTCAGTTTGCTGGTGGGTATTCGGCATGCGGAGATTGCTGATAGGGAATGCTCGAGTCAGGCTGACGTGACGGGAAAGCCACTGCCTCTGTCTGTCTCTGAGCTGTAATGGGAGGTGGACGGTCACTGCTGATGCTGCGGACTGCGTCGATGATCCCAGGGGGACCTCCGTGTGTAATGGGTCCCCCGTAGGGATACTCCAAGGTGCCGCTTGCCTGTTCTGCTGACGTGGGTGCCGTGAGTCTTGGTGAGCCCGGCCGACGCAGCTGTCGGCAGCAGAGTGTCTGTGAGGCTGTGGGGAGTCCAAGGAGACGGCTGTGTCACGGTAAGATGGGACATACTACGGCTTCAGACACAAGTCTATAATCTCATGCAGGAGCTCTGTTCATCTGCGGCCATTCAGCTCAGCCACCAAGCTACTCCATATGCAAACCGAGAGGGTTTCCTAGTGCCTGGAAACCCCCCCTCCCAATCTGGGGTACTGTATGCTTGAGGTGGCTGGGCCCTGCCCCAGGACCAGCCACTTTGCAGCTTGTGTGCAGATTGTTTCTGTCTGCACTGTTCACAGCCATCTCTCCCCAACAAGTATTGAAAGCAGCAAGAACAGGTAGGAGAGAGCACACAAATATCAACTTTTAAATTCCAGTGTACAAATAAGCTATCAAGTATTTGTGTGCTACATGAAAAAAAAGTCAGTATTTAACTTATGTGCAAAACAGAATACTAATTTGCACCCCTTGCATTGTAACATGGTTTTGTCCAGGAGACTGAAATAAGAAACTTCTTAATTTAAGTACCTTAATGAATCAGGCCCCCTTTGTTTAATTTAGTCTCGAAAGGTCATTACATGGAAAATATAACTTGCTGTTGGTCTTGTTCACATAGCCCAGTGTTGGCTAACCTGTGACACTCCAGGTGTTGTGAAACTACAAGCCCCAGCATGCTTTGTCAGCTATCGGCTATTTATCTACTGGCAAAGCATGCTGGGGCTTGTAGTTTCACAACACCTGGAGTGTCACAGGTTAGCCAACACTGACATAGCCGGACACTGGGTTCACTTAACAGGTGAACTTTGTTTTGATGTAAAAGAGTGGCAAGACTTTATTTTTTATTTTTGCTATTTATTATTTTACTAGGTAGCCCCTGATTAGTTTGATGGGTCTCCCCTTTGTCCAGCACTAATAAATTCAGTATGAACTGATTTAAATATGAACCAATTATAAAACTAATAGAGCTGGTTATAGTATACGTTTACATGGCTTTTGTTGTGTTTGCCGGGGGTGGAGGGTGGTGTACAGAATACAGGTTGCCCTGGCAAAACCCAGAATTTCTCCTTTTTCAATATTATTTGTTTACCGAGCGCAGACATCTTGTGGCACAGCATTGGATGAAAGTCAATTTCTTACAATGTCTTCTGCCATATCTGCAGGTCATTCCTTAGTAAATCCTTTGTCTTGACACAATGAATTTACCTATAAATAATGTCACATATTGTCGCCACTGCACCTGCTTGAGCTGTAACCAAAATGTCTAATATTTCAGTGTTATTTATTAACCAAGTGCAGACGTTTTGGGAGTCATAACGCAGCGCCAGATCAAAGTCAGCTGCTTACAATGTCTCATGGCATATTTGCAGGTCATTTCTTAATAAACAGTTTTTCCTGATGAGTAATAATAATGTCACATATTGTCGCCATTGCACCTGCTTGAGCTGTAAAGAGTTTTTCTTATTTTACTCATAATGCAGCACTAGATCAAAGTAAATTGCTTACAATATGGGCAGCACGGTGGCTCAGTGGTTAGCACTTCTGCCTCACAGCACTGTGGTCATGAGTTCAATTCCCGACCATGGCCTTATCTGTGTGGAGTTTGTATGTTCTCCCTGTGTTTGCATGGGTTTCCTACGGGTGCTCCGGTTTCCCCCACACTCCAAAAACATACTAGTAGGTTAATTGGCTGCTATCAAAAATTGACCCTAGTCTGTGTCTGTCTGTCTGTCTGTCTGTCTGTCTGTCTGTCTGTTAGGGAATTTAGAGTGTAAGCTCCAATGGGACAGGTACTGATGCGAGTGAGTTCTCTGCGCTGCGGAATCAGTGGTGCTATATAAATAAATGGTGGTGGTGATGATGATGAATATGTTAAGCTGGTTACACATAATTGCAATTTACTTACAATGCAATTTCTGCAATGATTTTACAAACGTCTGACAGTCCCTATGACAATGCCGATTCATGTGTACACACCTACATGATTTACCGTCTGATCTGTTTGTATCTCTCATAACCGTCTGCTGAAAAGATCATGACTCTGTACACTCTACAGATATCTGCCTACGATGCAGCAATATGTAAAAGCTCATTTAAATAATGGGCTTAGACTCGGCGCACACAAATACACACACTGACATCCAGGAGGTGGAAATAGCGTCATCGTCATTCTAGTGTACGTTCGTTTAACTCACTTCAGAACTGTGCACAATGTAGACTTTATTGCTATATATTAAGCCTGTGCTTGTTTGCTTGTCACCATGATGACAACACTGTAAACAATAAACAGGAGAGAGAGCAGAAGAAAAAAATTGGAGTTGTTGGATCAAGGACTGGTTGCTGAGGAGAGAGTCCCTTTGACACATGCTCCTGCTTACAGGAGATACGGGAGAATAATCCTGTTGACATCAGGAATTTCCTGCGGATGAAGGATCCTACATTCCAGGAGCTGCACCAGCTTGTCACCCCACTCATCCAGAAGGACACCCATTTAAAGAGAACCATATCTAACTGGTTGCTACCCTGAGATTTTTGTCTACTTGAAGGACACTGGCTGATCTCACGTACATCACAGCTATTTCACCTCAAGCTCTGGGTCTGATCATACTTGAGACCTTTGAAGCCATCATACAAGTTCTCCAGGGACAATATATGAAGGTTGGTGAAAGAAAACATAAAATATATTTCCTATAAAAAAAACAGCTCAAACTGTAAAAAAAAACAAATATAAAAATAAGTCACAGGTTCTCACAGTGATACTGGAACGTCTTTCCAGGAGCTGATGTTTCCTGTGGGGAGGAAGCAGAAAATGAGGGGATTGAGCAGACCTGTAAAACTCTTGGGCATGGCTTGGGGGGGAACTCTGTAAACCCCATGCACTGGGTGAGTTCTCTCTGTTGGCCCTATAGAGCACATCCATAATTAAACAAGTCGGCCTTTGCCTTGTTGTCACCATCTAAACATTTTCATTTTTTTAGCTATTGCCGTACGCTTCCGGTCCCACTCCTCGTCGTCTTTTTCCATAAGCCCGTTTGCTGAGTTGAGTATTCGACCAGTCGTGACCTCAGTATGTGCCGTTTCCCTTTGACTTGGTGCCCCCCTCCTGCCAGGTTCTAGACCTTGTTGCATGGTGGGTTTCTGGGTGGCTTCAGAATTCTACTGGAAGGGAGCAGACATCTCCACTACATCACACAACCCTTCCTCAATGGAGGCCAATGGTGTGTAAAATAAATAAATTTAAAGTAGTATGTTAACGGCAGATGTATGTATTTGTTTAAAATTACAACAGTCTTTCTTCACTTCCCATCAAAGATGAGGAACGGCAAGTTATCGCTGAAGAATTGTGGAAGTTCTGTGGCAGGTCCATAGATGGGAAACATGTCAGAATTATCCTACCCTCTAAAACTGGTTCCTATTTCCATGATTCTGAGGGATTATTCAGTATTATCCTGATGGCCATAGAGAATGCCAAATATAAATCTTATGTTCCTGGACATTGGAAATAACAGGAAAGTGTCTGATGGTGGGGCATTGGAACAGACGCCCTTCCATGACCAGCTTAAAAGCAATGCACTGAATTTGCCAACACGTACCCAAGCTAAATTAGGCCTTAATTTTGTATTTGTGACTGATGAAGCGTTTGCACTACAAACTAATAATTTATCCCTTTATCCTTTATCCCTAAAAAGGGCTCATGCCAGACAGGAGGATATCCAGATATTCAGAATGCCTTTGGCATATTAAATAACAGATTCAGGATTTTCCATACCACCATTAATCTTCACCTTGACAAAATAGACAAGGTGGTGATGGCGCATTGTGTCCTACACAAGTATTTTAGGCAGAAAAGCCCCAGTGTGCGCAACACAGTTTCTACTGTGGAGCATAGTATAGATTATGTTGAGGAAGTGGTGGGGCTGAAGTCTTCTCAAATGGGAAATGCCGGTGGAAATGGTGAAGGTCCGTGTCATGGCAGGATGGCATGTTCTAATGTATGTGCATTGACATTCTATGTTCTATTGAAGGACTCATTTGACCAATATGTTAATAAATATTGTAAGCATTCGTGATTGTGTGTTTACTTACTATGCCACTTGTTGGTATCTCTTATGTTTCTTGAGGGACAAATGATGATCTGGACGCTTCTGGATCAGCTTGCCAGTGGATGATCTGGTAATCTCAGGAGCTCAAAGTACCACAGCTTTGGTACATAGACTTCTTCAGCCCCTGCACCAGACCTTTTTTTTTTTTTTTAAATATTGACACTTTTGTTCACTGCCTGTCTTAATATAAAATAGTGGAAATAAGTTGGAAAAGGGAAATAAGAAAATAGTTAACAGTAGATATATATATGTCCCAGGCTTTGTCTTATTGTTTGGTTTTGCTTTAGGCTGTAGATAAATCTGGTATAAGGGTCCCTGGGGTTATGAATGGAGAGAGGACGGGCTCCATACATCATGCCTATTCCAGGGCTTCCAACCTACCAGATACTCTGCTGGTAATCAGGAGTTGCTTTTGTGTGATGCTGGTTAAAAGCTGCTAGTCGGTTCCCTCAGTATTTCACCGCCTGGGGAACAGGTCAGATGCCGGGTGAGAGACAATGCAATTTGTTACCAGTAAGTGCTGCTATTTTGTGTGTGTGGGACACTAGGTCCTTCACTTTAGAGAGGGTGTTCCTGTTGTGTTAGTGAGTAGCCAGACAAGCAAGGACTTTGGTTTGCGAAATTTTCACATAGCACATCAATAAATAAATGAGACTTGATTGAGAATATGTACTTGTACATGTCTACAATTCATGTGTACACTTGGATACAGGAACACATAGATGACCTATAGAGCATGTAAAGTATATTATTGCTTTGCCATGTAAGTATCACTGTATTTCCACGTGCTTATGTTGTAGTTTTACACAACAGAGCGCGCTATTGGAGGAACTATTGGCAGAATTGTTGGACCGACGGTTGCGAGTACGTACCCACTTCTAAATTTGCACAACATCGTTCCATCATTGATCGTGATTTTTAGGAAGTTTAGAAAAACAAATCAAATGAAAAAATGTGCTTTGGTACGACAAAACATGATTATGGGAGCGAACACATCCTTGCAATATTTTACAGGCATTAATCATGTGATCTGCACGATAATTGCATCAGTGTGTATCGAGCTTTACTGACCATTTCCTGGTCATTCCTTAATAATCCCTTTGTCTTAAGAAGAATTTATCTATCAGTAATTTCTCATATTGTCCAGCAGATGCCGCCCTTGCACCCGTTTAAATTGTGACACTATCTGCACACATATTTCTGTTTGATGCTGCAGTTACATTAGAAATGTCCTTAATTTGTATCTAATTGTTTCAGATTTCTTTGTCCTATTTACAACTCCATGTTTCCTTTTTTATAGAAATGTATGCTTGAGAGTAAAATGAGCTATTATTTTTGTTTATCAATATTTTTGTTTATCAATTAATATTGTCTGCAGCCGCCTCACCAGACACCTCTCAGACAACTCCCTCCTTGACCCTCTCCAATCCGGCTACCGCCCCCTCCACTCCACCGAAACAGCCCTGGCTAAAGTTACTAATGATCTCCTATCAGCCAAATCCAAGGGTCACTACTCCATACTCATCCTCCTCGACCTCTCCGCGGCCTTCGACACCGTGGACCACCCCTTCCTGCTGCATACTCTTCTCTTTCTCGGCCTCTCTGGCTCTGTTCATGCCTGGTTCACCTCATACCTTGCTAACTGCTCCTTCTCTGTATCCACGTCTGGTTCTTCCTCCACCCTCTCCCCTCTCCCTGTTGGAGTCCCTCAGGGCTCTGTTCTTGGCCCTTTACTCTTTTCGCTCTATACTTCCTCCCTTGGAGCTCTCATCTCTTCGTTCGTTCTTCAGTATCACCTATATGCTGACGATATTCAACTCTACTTCTCTTCTCCTGATCTTTCCTCCTCCCTCCTCTCTCGTGTAACTGACTGCCTCTCAGCCATCTCCTCCTGGATGTCTTCACGCTTTCTTAAAATTAACATCTCCAAAACTGAACTCATTGTCTTTCCCCCACCCAGACGCCCTTCCCACCATGACCTCTCTATAACTGTTAACAACTCTACTATCTCCTCTGTCACCCAACTCCGCTGCCTAGGAGTCACTCTTGACTCCTCTCTCTCTTTTGCCCCCCACATTCAATCCCTTGCCCAAGCCTGTCGCTTTCAACTCCGTAACATTGCCCGCATCCATCCTTTCCTCTCTCAAGATGCCACCAAAACTGTCATCCATGCTCTCATCATCTCCCGCCTCGACTACTGCAATCTCCTCCTTATTGGCCTCCCCTGCTCCCACCTCGCCCCCCTCCGCTCTATACTTAATGCAGCTGCGAGACTCATCTTCCTCACACGCCGCTCCTCCTCTGCCTCCCCTCTCTGTCTTGCCTTACACTGGCTCCCCTTCCCCTACAGAATCCTTTTCAAACTCCTCACCACCACCTACAAGGCTCTCTCCCAGTCTACTGCCCCTTATATCTCTAACCTCCTCTCCATCCACACTCCCGCCCGTTCCCTGCGCTCAGGCAATGATCGCCGCCTCTCCTCCACTCTGATTACTTCTTCCCACTCTAGAATACAAGACTTCTCCCGAGCTGCCCCCCTTCACTGGAACGACCTCCCTCGCTCCATCCGTCTATCACCCAATCTGTGCTCCTTCAAGCGGGCTCTTAAAAACTCACCTGTTCCTTAAGGCCTACCTACCATCCACCTAACCTTTCACCTCTTCTGTTTCTCACTGGCTCCTTTTTCTCTCCCCCTTGCTTCACTGGCTCCCTCTTGTGCCTGATTTTGTCTACCCTCCCTTAGGATGTAAGCTCGTATGAGCAGGGCCCCTCTCGCCTCCTGTCTCCAGACCTGTTCTTCCGCTCCGTCTTTACAGTATTTGCCTGCCTGGAGTTTCTGAAGTTCTGGTACTTTGTGTTTACTGTTCTGTATTGTTTTACCCTGTATAGTCTGTTTGTACCATGTACGGCGCTGCGGATACCTTGTGGCGCCTAACAAATAAACGATAATAATAATAATATCAATAGAATAATGACATAGTAATTATTAAAAATGAACAGAATATGTAGATATTGTAGAGGTACAGTATTCACTATGAAAGCAAAAAGAAAATCTCCAGACCAATTAATATTTCAACCAATATTTTTTGTACTAAAAAAACCAATGCAGGTCTCAGTCAGCGTTATATAACTAAGCTACGTACAGCATTATGAAGAGGTATAGTGGCTTTATAAATCCTCAGCTTGGTTAGATGAATTGACAGTTATAAATACACAGGAATTACTTGGTATATAGGATAACATCTGTGATAATTCACATGGGAGCACATCAGTGATATACATCTTAAAGTCTATATATGGAGCAAGAGGTATGGACAGCATGGTGGCTTAGTGGTTAGCACTTCTGCCTCTCAGCACTGGTGTCATGAGTTCAATTCCCGACCATGGCCTTATTTGTGTGGTTTGTATGTTCTCCCAGTGTTTGCGTGGGTTTCCTCCGGGTGCGCCGGTTTCCTTCCACGCTCCAAAAACATACTAGTAGGTTAATTGGCTGTTATTAAATTAACCTTAGTCTCTCTCGTTCTGTGTGTGTGTGTGTGTATGTTAGGGAATTTAGATTGTAAGTTCCTAAGAGGCAGGAACTGATGTGAATGAGTTCTTTGTACAGCGCTGCGGAGTTAGTGGTGCTATGATGATGATGAAGGGGACAGTTTTTTTTAGGGGGAATACAGTGAGCATTGTAATCATTTAACAAGTGAGGGTTTTGTTGAACATTTTTCAATCTTAAGGCAATGACTTTTTTTTTGCATCAAAAAAATCAATAAGACAAAAAAATGGGATGATATACAACAGGATTCATAGGGACATCTCTGATTAAAACAAGTTGAAATTTATGTGTAATCTGCTGATATACACTTATAGATTTTTTTTTTTTGTGTGGTTACATAAAACTTTACTGGAGTTATTTTATTGCATATGTTTATGGAAACTCACTTAGAGACTTCTAAAATAACTTATCAATCCTCATTGTCTATGGGCCCAAACTCATTATGCCATTTTGTTGAATTTCTGGGAAGGTTGTATTTAGGGGCTTAAAACAGCCGTAGGCTAATGATTGACTCGTTCCCTTAACCTGAACCAGTTCTCTAATTGTGAAAGTTATATATTGGGGGAGAGGGGTCTTGAATAGATCTAGTTGCATAAAGAAGAACGGCACTGACCCTAGAATCCCGTAATAGTCTTAAAAGTGTTCAAATGATTCTACGACGACTCCTTAATAACACCCCAGAGGGCATTTATTTGATATGTGGCAGCACGGTGGCTAACTGATTACCACTTCTGCCTCACAGCACTGGGGTCATGAGTTCAATTCCTGACCATGGCTTATCTGTGAGGAGTTTGTATGTTTTACCCGTGTTTGCATGGGTTTCCTCTGGGTGCTCCAGTTTCCTCCCACACTCCAAAAACATAATGGTAGGTTAATTGGCTGCTATCAAATTGACCCTAGTCTGTCTGTCTGTGTATGTTAGGGGATTTAGACTGTAAGCCCCAATAGGGCAGGGACTGATGTGAGCGAGTTCTTTGTACAGCGCTGCGGAATTAGTGGCGCTATATAAATAAATGGTGATGATGATGATATCTTTTCCAAACATCGCTGATTGGGAGCGAAGCTCAAATCGTGGTGGTCAATGTTGTCTTATAGCGGAGTTACAGGGGATTAGTGATTAGGACTTTATATGCAGTTTTCAGCAATGTTGCTTTGTACAAAAGATTATCACAAGAACCTACAATTTGTGCTTCTAGACTGCAGTATAATCTCTCATCCTAGGATACATTACCTGTAGTTACAAGGCAAGGTAGAGGATATAGGTAGGGATTGAGTACAGCCTGGCCACTTAAGGATTGTACCTCTCTGTTCCAAATAAATGTGGTTATTAGATGTCTAAGATGCTTGAAGTGGTTTTTAAGAATGAAAGTCGGATAAGACTAGAATACATGTAATAATCTTGGAAGTACAATCATTTTGAAGCGGTGTACCAGGAAAGTAATGGTTAATGGTGATTTCTTCAATAACGTCATTTGTCGCTCAATATGTTTGGACAATGATAATACCTAAAGAGAGATAATTTTTTGTGGTTTATATGGAGTTATCCAAGCCAAGATTTTTAAAACACTCCACCCATATTAACCAACGATCCCAATTTACATGTCATTGACTTCCTTATCCAATGCAAACAGCTGTGATTCCCAGTTAATAAGCAACGCAGGGTATTGGTCAGACCTGGCAGCACATTCTGTAAAGATAAGTGATCGATCGTTCGCTAAATATAGCAGCATATAACAGTGTTTTCTTACTGCCTCTACTAATAAGGCTTGTATGTCTGTATTGTCTGTTTATTGTCAGATGTCTCGCTGCCAATGTGAACAAGGCAGGAGAAAGAGGGGATCTTTATCACTTGAATAAAATCTCTCTTTAAATCAGCTGCCATAGTTTGCACAGCGGCTGCCTAACCTGGGTAGGGAGTTGGGATGTTTAATTAAAAAGCTGGGCAGGGAGGTTGCTTTAAAAACCGCCACCCGGCATAAAAGACCAGGTTCAGATTTAATCGGTCATGCCAACTCTCTCGGAATGTCCAGGAGACTCCCGAATTCCGGGTAGGTCTCCCGGAATCCTGGGAGAGCTGGCGATTCTCCCGCATCTGCCCACTTCACTAAATTAGAGCCTGCATGAACGGGCGAAGGGGGTGGGGCTTCGTGAATTGTGTCATTTTGGCCCCACTCCCAGTGATTACACTGGTAAAAAGACCCCAAACAGACATTATGTCACTGGTGGCGTGATTCGTGAAACCCTGCCCCCTCTGTCCATCCATACACCCCTCGTGCCGTCCAGGAACTCCCGGACCCGGCCAACATAAGGTTGGCAAGTATGGGTTTAATATTACATCCTGATACCAGTGGTCCACCTGAATTCTAGCGCTCTATCCAGCTGACGTAAGCTGGCGAATGGTAGTGCAGGCCTTGACCCAGAGGTATGCTTCAATATCAGCTAAGGAGCATGTGAGAAGGACTATGGGCCTGATTCATTAAGGATCTTAACTTAAGAATCTTCCTATTTAAGTCTCCTGGGCAAAACCATGTTACAATGCAAGGGGTGCAAATCAGTATTCTGTTTTGCACATAAGTTAAATACTGACTGTTTTTTCATGTAGCACACAAATAGCAACTTTAATTTCAGTGTACAAATAAGCTATCAAGTATTTGTGTGCTACATGAAAAAACAGTCAGTATTTAACTTATGTGCAAAATAATAAACTAATTTACACCCCTTGCATTGTAACATGGTTTTGTCCAGGAGAAAACTTACTTAAATTTTTTACTTTCCTTAATGAATCAGGCCCAATAATCTTATGTGAAAATCCCTGGCGGAGTCATTTATCTACCTGGGGTTCATCACCAGCTGCCCTTTGCTGCCACCCCCTCCATGTGGTTATCTTGTTGGATCCGTGCTCGGAAACCAATTGAATATAAATAAGTATGTTTAGCATCCTCTATAATCTTTAATTTCCTTATGTATATAAGGTGTTGAGAAATTCTCTGCCTTTCCAACTTCCTGATACCAAGCGCTGCCTGGATTCTGTTCTTCATTTTTAATTTTTTTTTTTTTTTATTATAAATTGCTGTTTGTTCAGTCTTAATACCGCTATTAGTAGATTTTAGGTTGCATCTATATTGTCTTGGACAAAATGTACTGCGCTCTTATTTACCATGCCAGGACTCTTTGGCGAGCCCTGGCGAAATCCCCCTTTCCTAAACTTACAAAGAACACTTTCACCGGCACATTAACGCTGGCGGCGAAAGGAGGAAGTGACCCTCTGTGGCTATTGCACGTGCCCAGCGGGACCCGACCATGGTTCCCGAGCGGTTTCTCTGGCGGAGATGGATGGCGTTGGAACCCATTGAAAAGGTCTTGAGGGGGGCGCTAGTATTTTAAGTCTGGCGGCAAAATTGGGTCAGATCGCAGTCCATGGGCTGTGCCATGCCTCCATTACCCTCCATTTAACTGTTTTCGGTGTCTTTACTCAGTGGCAGAAATAAAGTTTGCAGATCGCAAAGTGCTGTTTTCATTTCCTGACGTTCCAGGTGGGAGATCTTTAGGTCATGTCCCTGATCTACCCAGACTATAGCCAGTCACCCCAGACCACGGACCCTGCAAACAGACCATACCTTGTTTGCCATCTGACTATGGGATTGTGCCATGAAAATCGGGACAGTCAGGAGATATAGATGTTGGGCGTTGTTTACTCACAAACTGCCAATGTACTTTTTAATTGTCTAACAAGCGCTTAATCAATCAAAGCCAATTGCTGATTGGTTACTGCCCCTATGTACTGTGTTTAGTAAATAGCTCCCAAGACACCACATGGAGACTTGTGAAAACCAGTGCTTAGGAAAAAGCCTATTGCCCTGGATTACTGCTTTACAGGTACATAAAGTGAACGTAAATTGTAGATTAGGTTCATCTGAATGTAACAGATTCAAATTGATTTGACCTAGTTCCAACAACAAGTTTCCTTGTTTATAGCAGTTGATTGAAACTGGGAGCAGGGCTGGTTTGTTTATCACACAATATTAGTAGTTGGATAATATATTTACTGTGAAAGAAAAAAATAAATACAGGTTTTGTGGGGAAAAAAAAAACTCCCTATGTGAGCTGTTAATTTTACTTTCATCAGCCAGAAATATTATTGTCGTTATTAATCTCTTGCTTAGCAACATTATGAATCCATTCCCACGTATTGGTCTACTTCAGGCATGTCAGACTCCTATGACAAGTGGGGCTTTAATGAGTGGATTAATGGCATTAGAAACCGCAGTTACTCTGCTGAAAGAAGAGCTGTACTTCTGTATAGATGGATAAACTTCTTCTTACTAATGTGATGGAGATTTGACACAGCTCACAATACACTGTTTTATCTGGGAAAGGGAACTGAAACGATCGTTGAGCAGGAAATGTTTTGTATTGTATCACTTTCTTTTCCTGGACTTTATTGTATTTTCTATTTCCCTATTTTAAATTATGTTGTATTTGTGTACTCTGGCTTGTTGGTGCTGTTCTGTTCATTTTGTTTGAACAATTGAGGATATATATTAACAAATGAAAACCCCTGTTGAATAACTTTGTGTTTGTGTGATGGTTTCCGTTGATATGAGCCAATGTTGCATGATTAAGAATGTGGCATGGTTTATTTTCTATGTGGGATATATATATATATATTTACTATATATTCAGATTTATACCTTCAGTTGCCTTTAATTCATTAGTTTGTATGTGCCCTTCTTCAACTTTTCCTACAGATGTTGCGCTTTCTCTCTAGCTTCCACCTGTGCCTTTTAGCAATATTTTCATATCATTAGACAGCCGTTTGCTTCAATTTCCCTGGGATGATATACAAAACTGCCCTCTTAATACATTTGTAACTAGTGCAAAGAGCAGAGTAAAAATCATATGCCAAGGCACATGGATAACTTTGACGGATAGTAGAAATACATGACTGAAAAGCACAGACGAAAGCTGGCAAATTGACGTTCTCTACGGCGTTGGAAAGCGTTCAGTACTGTACAAGGCACGATGTGTATGAAGTAAAGGTTGCGGAGGAAACATTTCAGCAGTTAAACAGTGCCTCGTCTTGTTTCATATGTAGTACACAACATCACGATCTGACTCTTCATTCTGTGTGTTTCCAGCTGCCGTTTTCTGTTATTGGATCACTGAATGGGGTGCATATGTTTGCCAATAACCAGGATGTTCTTCTGACATCTACACGCACTACGAACAGCACAGTGGTGTGGAGAACGTTCCATGAGAGGTGAGTGAAGGGATTGACACAACCATTTCCTCAGTCTTTCTGCAAACCGTTTACACCTCCTGTCCATTAATATATATATATATATATATATCTATAATATAAATGTCTAGTGGCGTGTGTTAGTCTGTCTGTGTGTGTAAAAAATAAAACCAAGCTGCAGCGCCACCTGCTGGGCGGAGTTATACACTGACCTACTAAATTCTTAGTGTGTGTGTGTGTGTGGGAAAAAAAATTTCAGAAAGGGCTGAAATTTGGTATACTAAGATGTTTTTAATTTGTTAATTTAATTTGTTAATTGTTAAAAGTGTTTATAAAGATTTAAAAAAAATATATATATATTTCTTGAAGGAGAAGTGACAGTTGGGAGTGGTTGGTGGTTGCCGGGGGTGACGGTGGGGAGTGGTTGGTGGTTGCCGGGGGTGACGGTGGGGAGTGGTTGGTGGTTGCCGGGGGTGACAGTGGGGAGTGGTTGGTGGTTGAGGCCTGGGCTAGCCCCAAATGCATGACAAGAACCTTTTTAAGACCTTAAGTAGCTTGATTTGACTAGAATGCATGAGTATCATGCACGGGTTAACTTGTGTGTGTGTGTGTGTGTGTGTGTGTGTATGTGTATATATATATATATATATATATATATATATATATATATATATATATATATATATATATATATATATATATATATATATATATATTACACACTAAACTGATGGCTTGAAAAAGTGGAGATGTTGCCTATAGCAACCAATCAGATTCTAGCTGTCATTTTGTAGAACGTAATAAATAAATGATAACTAGAATCTGATTGGTTGCTATAGGCAATATCTCCACTTTTTCAAACCATCAGTTACTGTTTAGTTGCCAGCATTATATTACCTGATCAAAATTATTCTTTTAC
Organism: Mixophyes fleayi; assembly: GCF_038048845.1. NCBI lineage: Eukaryota > Metazoa > Chordata > Amphibia > Anura > Limnodynastidae > Mixophyes > Mixophyes fleayi. The sequence goes on from NC_134412.1 coordinate 22,100,132, forward strand.
CTGTGCTATCGATTGTCTATTTTTCAGGAGCACAGCTGTTTGTTAGTCATCATTGATGGCATTTATTTCTATTTTACAGCATTAATCTAATAATGATGTCATGTGAAAGCACAGCCAGCGAATTCTCGTTAAACAAGCTTCTGGAGAATGTTTTCAGCGCCATGGTAAGTGGCCCATCGCTAATTATTCTGTCACAGTTCTCATTCAATCTAGTGACTTTTTTATTTTTAATTATTGTTATGATTATTATTATTATAATTATTAACATTTGTTTATGCAGCAATAGCATACTCCACAATGCTTAACAATTCAATGTTTTATTGAATGTGTCTTGTAACATTTACAACATTTGTTTTTATTGCTGTCTGTAAATGATATTTAGGGCTAGATTTACTAAACTGCGGGTTTGAAAAAGTGGAGATGTTGCCTATAGCAACCAATCAGATTCTAGCTGTCATTCATTTAGTACATTCTACAAAATGACAGCTAGAATCTGATTGGTTGCTATAGGCAACATCTCCACTTTTTCAAACCCGCGGTTTAGTAAATATACCCCTTAATGTTTAACTGGATAGGTCTATAGGGAAAAAAAATGGCTGCAAAAATGAAAAATGGTCCCTGTCTACTCCCAAACTCCCACCTCCAACCAACAGATGGGAGAGTCCTATCAGTCCCTGATTACTGGACATATGTTTGTTATAACTGTGTGTAACAGATTCAGTTCTGAGGTAACTAAGTGGTTTGGCGCTAACTGCGAGAAAACGGTTATGAGGAAAATCATGAAAGAGTTTGTACTTCCTTACTTTGCCCAGTTACCACTATATAACGCTTAGAAAATAAAAAATATATTCAGTGTGGTGCGAAAAGCCAGGGCAGGAAATAAATAAATTCCTGTTTTATGTGTTGTGATGACAAAACGCGAGTATTAATCTGGTCAGGGCACAAAAATACCTCCTGTCTCCTTATAAACTCGTAAAAGGAGACCCTGGGTGGAGAGTCGGCAACATATTTAACGAGACGCTGTACTCGGTGCCTGGAGACGTATCGCCCCCTCCCAGCATGCTTTGCAACTTTCTCCCAGGCCAAGCATGGTCTGCCTGTGCGTATATGTGTGGCTGGTTCACAGTGGCTAATACTGCCAAGGAGACTGGGTCTGTCCCTTCACTCGTACAGACAGTCAGATGCTGTGCACACCTTTAACTGCAATTAACGCTTGTAACTTGGAGCCAGCCAGTGAAACGATCACCGACACGTGTCCTTCGGTAGCATATTTGTAATGTATATCACAAGCCGCAGAGAGAGGCCTGTGGTATAACCTCCTGCAGGAGTGTGTTTACTCCAGTATGGTTTGAGGCCTCCTCCCTCTTTCTGGAATAAACCTGCCCCGTAGAATGGGGATTTTTAATACAAACATGTCCGAGACAGACACACACAGTTGCCAACACAAAGGAAAATTAAGAGTCTTGGGCAGTAATTTGGTAAAGGCGTAGGACATCTTAGTTACTGGGGAGAGACCCACAGAACATATTCTGTGAGGGAGGCCAGTGGCAGGTTTGAGAACAGTCATTGAAGAGAAATTTGCAGTTGGTTCTGTTTGCAATTTGATGATGAAGACACCACTGAAACTCTGTCTGACTAATATTTCTGACTCATTACTAGTTAGGGCAGCACGGTGGCTTAGTGGTTAGCACTCCTGCCTCACAGTGCTGGGGTGGTGAGTTTGATTCCCAACCATGGCCGTATCTGTGTGGAGTTTGTATGTTCCGCCCTGTGTTTGCATGGGTTTCCTCCGGGTGCTCCGGATCCCTCCAACACTCCAAAAAACATACTGGTAGGTTAATTGGCTGCTAACAAATTGACCTTAGTGTCTTTCTCTGTCTGTGTGTGTGTTAGGGAATTTAGACTGTAAGTCCCAATGGGGAAGGGACTGATGTGAGTTCTCTGTACAGCGCTGCGGAATTAGTGGCGCTATATAAATAACTGATGATGATCTATGAGGTTGAAGGTTCATAGTAAATTGATTAGCTTCATGCTCTTCAAAGTTCATGCCAAAAAAAAGTCTGTGTCTACTATCTGTAGGTGACAGGGCCACAATAAAGGTGGACAAAACCACACAGATGCTAACATACATTCTAGCTATGATTAGCTTCTAAATTCTGTTACCTTTACTTAAGTTAGGGAGTGCATATTTTTCCAGTGACATACTTACGTTCCACAATACGGTTTATGAATAAGGTTCTTAGGGTGTTGATAGAGTTGAATTGAAGCAGCTGTGTGAGTAATGTTGCAGAAAGGTCATCAACTACGTTGTCATTATCCAGCAAAAAATCACAGTTTAAGAAAAATGTTACACGTCTCCGGAACTGAAATATTTACCCCAAAGGACAGTATTAAGGGAAAAATAATGTTTTATGTTGTATGCTCTTTACTAAAGGGCACTGTCCTACTAGTGTACAAAGCATGACGTTAACATTGTCATTCCCTTGTATTGATTGGAATCGCTGTGTGTGCTGATCCTAGTGCACAGCAGCGCTAGGTCTCCTTATGGGCAGCACGGTGACCTAGTGGTTAGCACTTCTGCCTTACAGCACTGGGGTTATGAGTTCAATTCCCGACCATGGCCTTATCTGTGTGGAGTTTGTATGTTCTCCCCGTGTTCGCGTGGGTTTCCTCCGGGTGCTCCGGTTTCCTCCCACACTCCAAAAACATACTGGTAGGTTAATTGGCTGGTAACAAATGGACCTTAGTGTCTCTCTCTGTCTGTGTGTGTTAGGGAATTTAGACTGTAAGCTCCAGTGGGACAGGGACTGATGTGAGTGAGTTCTCTGTACAGCGCTGCGGAATTAGCGGCGCTATATAAATAAATGGTGATGATGATATCCTATAACTTGCTCCATTAACGTTGCCTAAAAGATCCTATATGAAACCAATGTCAATTAACAGCAACATATGTAGAAGTGTTTTGTGTATAAAGTTTCTATACCCAGATAGAACGTGAGATGTTTGTCAATATACTATTCTGCTGTATGTAAGCTATTTGCCATTATGAGCCATTTCATGCTTAGAGGTCTATTTACTAAGACCCCTCTCAAATAAGTAAATTTGTTAAGAAAACAATACCGGGGCTTAGAGGAGGCTTACCGCTATACCAAGCCTGACCGGGGACCCTCTGCGCAAAATAGTTGAAAAAAATAAAATAAAAAAAATAGAACCCCCCCCCCCCCTCTCCTCCAAAAAGTACAGTAAAAAGGCTTTATTTTAACAATAAGAAATAAGTGAAAAAGAAGGTGCTCTTCTTTAAGTGAATAAAATCGTTTGAAAAGTGCAGCCAGGACAGTTAAGACCACGGTGTATGTGAGAACAAAAGAACATGTTGTCAATTGCTCCAAAGCAGGGTTGTCCAACCCGCGGGCCGCATGCCTGTAAATGTGGCCCAGCAGGAGTTTTGGTTGTGGCAAGGGGGCAGCGCTGAAAAAAAAAAAATACTTACCCTGCGGTCACATCAGCTGGCGCTCCGGCTCCCTCCCTGGTCTCCTCCTCCGTGTGGTGCTCGCAGTGAATGTCGGGGATGACGTCATCACTCCCGACATCCATTGCGTAGCGCAGCACAGAGGAGTCACCCGCGCGAACTATCAGCAGCAGTGAAAGATTATCCAGTATCTTATTGTTGTTACTCTGAATTTGGACTTTCTGCACCATGCAATTATGAACTAGCTGTGTTCTCTGTATGTATCTAATATAAATATTAAGAGATAATTGTATTTTTAATATTTTAAAGCATTTTAAATGTGCAGTGCTGAGTAGGGTGAAAATATCACCCACTGTTACCCTTATCGGAGGCTGCTCCATGAGCCATTTTTCCCGCCACCCTATCTTTAAATCTCTGTACATTTCTATTAATCCTCTGATGCTACCTATATCAGTGACCATTTCAAACTGGTCAATAAAAAAAAATGATTCATGGGTGCAGAAAGAGAGAAAAAAAGTTTTTGGCATTTAATTCCCCAAACCCCACTAAGGGGCAGATGCAGGTAAGTTAAATTGCAGCTGGTAATGGGACTACTGCTTTAATCATGATTCTGCAATAGGTTTCCTAACTCTTACTAACTTCATTTCCAAGTAAGTTTAATATGTGAACTATGTTTTCTATGGTTTTTTCGATGATCGGCTATCGTTAGTGTTAGTGTATTTTATGTGCGGCCCAAACCAACTCGTCATCTTCCAATGTGGCCCAAGGAAGCTAAAAGGTTGGACACCCCTGGTCTAAAGCAAACAATATATAAATCACTATGTGTCAGCTTATACATAAATATTATGCCCAAAATTCTCCTATTTATGTACATGCTGACACATAGTGATTGATATATTACTTGCTTTAGAGCGCCAGACAACATTCTTCTTTTATATTAACAATAAAACATTTTTTTTTCCCCTGTGGTCATCCAGCGACTCTATCCTGGGATGGTGTTCACAATCAGAGGACAGTGGCGGTACTTGCACCACTGCTGTCCTTCATAAATAGGCTGTACAGGAGGCCCCTCTGTGACAGCTGCCCATGTACGATAGCCTTTGCCAGCCAGGGATTTAAGTAATTAGGAGAAGTCCTAAATCCTGTGATCGCAGGATTTAGGGCTTATATCTCTATAATAAATAGAGAGTCTGAAGATAATGTTCTTTGGTTAGCTTAAAGACAAGAAGTCTGCTGTGCATAGAAAAATTATACCTCCAATGCCACTGCTTTAGCTCAAATATCTGCCTTTTTAATAAGCCTCTGAAACTGTTATCTTATATGTGAAAGTAACTAGTTACCCTCTTTTATTTGAAGGGTAAGGGGCGAACGCAGGATTTGCAGAGGGGAGTTTCCACACCATGCCGCCAGTGGGCGTGACCAGCATGCATGGGGGCGGGGCTATAATTTTAGACAGTGCTTGGCTGCTCCTCAACTCTTCCTATCCCCATAATATACATGGGCAATGCTGCGTGCACTACTGTTAGGTGCATTCAACTCTCTCTTTTCGAGCAGAGCAGTGTGAAGCGGGGGGCAGGGTCCAGCCACCTCAATTATACAGTGTCCCAGGCTTGGAGGGGGGTTTCTAGGCACTAGGAACCCCCCCTCCCCCTCGGTTTGCCTATGAGGGGTAATTGTATTTCCGGGTTTAGTTGACCTTTTGTATGTGCTATTTCTGTTTTTGGAGTGTATGGGTGTAGGGTGTTATGATTACATAACTGCTGTCACCATGATAAAGGTAGAGTCTCCTGAAGTATCCGATTCTTCGAGTATTAGTTGCTGGATATCTTCACGTGACGGAGGCTCCTGTTAAAGTACAGTGTGCACATTTGAGTCTGTAGAATGTTGACACATATTTCTTCCTCTTGGACATTTCCCCATACACTGAAGCTGGGGGAATACCGTAGGCTGTATTTTAGTGTTTTGGAAACATTGTCAGTGAATAAGAAAAAAATATATAATCAAAAATAATATCAAACACGTTTGACTTAATAAAATGTGATTCCACGGTGAAATGCTATACACCAGGCCTGGCTCTCCAGGTGCTGCGAAACTACAAGTCCCAGCATGCCCCGCCAGCTATTGACTGGCTGTCGGCTGGCAAGGCTTGCTGGGACTTGTAGTTTCACAGCACCTGGAGAGGCACAGGTTGGCCAGGCTTGCTATACACAATCATGAAAACTATGAGTATTATTGATAGTTATTTAAAAGCTTTAGAGCTACATATTTATAAAGAGCAGTAAAGAAAGCTGCCTCATGTAGCAACATACATCTGCATAAATAGTCACGGAATAACCGCGTGAGTCATCAATCAAAATACAAAGGCAAGTCTGTGTTTTACTCATTACGATAATCATGCAACACCAGCTACGATTGTACATAAGTGAGGCCAGTTGAACCACATCAGTTGCTGTAACAAGTGTGCAGAGAGAACCCTATTGTGTGCTTCCTTCTACCACAAATATCCTTCCCCACCACATCCCTAATCCAAAAATAAATATGTATATTTCCCCAAGCACTCCTGCGGGATACTGCCTTGTTTGCATAAAAACATTGCATAACTATTACTTCCTCATACAGGAATAAAATACAGAAATATATGAAAACAATAGCAGTTCACAGAATAAGTGTCGTATAGTGATGATAGCTGGTGGAATTTTACTATTTTGTCAATCTTTTTCTCCTGTTTAGAGGCCATTTGGAACTTTCCTTAACCAGTTTGAGAATATTCAGTGTGAATCAGATTGGAGTGACTCTTTCATATCCCATTCATGATTTCCTGTGATATCTCTTTCACATATTTACAGGGTTTACATGTGGAAAAAGGAATGCATACAGTATAATTCGGTAAAAGCTCACAAGCCAGCTGCATCTGCATTCAGTAATATGATGGTCAATACGCTAAGAGGTAGATAAATCAAACCTAAAAAGGAGAACTGGAGGTGTTGCCCATAGCAGCCAATCAGATTCTAGCTATCATTTATGTAGTACATTCTAGAATGTGATCGCTAGAATCTGGTTGGTTGCTATGGGCAACATCTCCAATCCCATTTTTAGAATCTACACCTGAGAGTATATTGTAGCTACTATATACTGCGTATACATGACTTTTTATGTTTTTTGTTTGGATCTTAATCCAACATATGGTTACAGGAGAGATGTTGGTAAAGATGAAGAGGTATGGCAAATCTTTTGGCATGAGGGCGATATTGAGAAAGTCCTGAAAATAAACCATATGTCTAATGAGATGAGTATTTCAGAGTTCCAAAAGTTGAGTAAGAGTCTGAGGTCAGGTAGAGTTCTATAAATGTGGCACAGCTCTGAAAAGGTGGTCATTGCATTTGCCATTGCCAAATAACTTTGTAACAACACGTGTCTGTATGACTTTTCTAGGTTCTTGTTATCGGGTTGGACGATCTTGTGAATATTAAAAATGTGGAGCGTTTGAAGAAGGACCTGAGGGTAAGTGTACCAATATGACAATATTATGATGCAATCATTTTCCTCGGTGCTCTCTGCTTCCCTCTGGCATGCCCCCTGTGTCCAGCCACAGTATTTTTCTTACACATGTTTGCTTTGCTGTTCTCTACAGGCATGCTACAAGTTGATCGACAGCTTTTTAACAGAGTCCGAGAGGATGGGAGACCTAACACAATGTGTAGACTGCATCATTGCTCATGATGTGGCCATTCTCCAGGTTAGTATCTGATAACTTTTAAAATAGTTACAGGAATAGTTTGCCCTCAATGTATAAAAATATGGGGCAGCATGGTGGCTCAGTGGTTAGCACTTCTGCCTCACTGCACTGGGGTCATGAGTTTAATTCCTTGGTCTTATCTGTGAGGAGTTTGTATGTTCTCCCCGTGTTTGCGTTCGGTTATAGTGTAGGGTATCCAGACTTGCCGGCACTTTAAGAACTTGACATTTGACTCTAGCTCCTCCACCTCTTATCCCCTTTCCAGTTTGGCCTCCGTTTATGTTTATTCAAGCCCCATAAAAAAAGGAGACACATAGAGAGAGAAATGAACAGAAAAGAGGAAAACAACAACATTGCAACTTGCAAACAAAAAACACAACATTTCGCACAAAAGGAGAAACCTGAGCATCAAAGGTTGTCATCTAGTGTCTCCCAATGGACTAAGAGAATTGGAGCTTACGTAAGTAGAAAAATACTATTTTCTACTGCATCCATTGGGGGACATCGGGAACATCCCAAAACTGCCATAATGAGTGGGAACGTTTAGAAGAAACCATGCAAAGCATATGTCTCCCAAACCTGCCGTCCCTGGAGGCATAGACAGGGAACCTGTAGAAACGGGTAAAAGTGTAAACCGAGGACCAGGTAGGCACTTGACACAGCTGCTGAGTAGAGGCGCCACAGTAGAGGCGCCACAACCATGCCCCCCAAGAAGCACTCGCTGGCCTTGTGGAGTGAGCCTGAATGAAGATTCTCCAGAATAGTCTGCCCTGCCCCACCATAAGGTTTTGCCCCACCATAAGGTTTTGCCCCACCATAACCCTGACGAATTACAGCCATAATCCACTGAACAATAATCACCTTAAAGGCTGGCCTTCCCCTCTTGTGGGGATCACAGATGACCAAACAAATCCTCAATTTTTGCGCACATGGTGGGATCTGCGCATGGTTCGTGACTTAGCAAGTCATTGTAAAATCATTACAGGGTCATTTAGTCGGCTGACGATCAAAACAAGTGTATGAGCAAAGTCAATAATAAAATCATCCTGTTATATAGATAATTGGGAACAGATAAAGGACTGCTGATGTCCAAATGGTCATTTATGAAGCTGAAATGCATTGTTCAGGGTTGGAGATAGAAAACATGAACCAGTCACTGTAGAAAAGTCGGGACAGTAACCTGCTGACAGTCATGTCCGTCACCGTGTATCTAATAATTAATCTGCAGATTACTACAAAAATGTTTGTTCATTTCATGTTCAATACTTAACTCTGCAGCATGTTTACTGAAAAAAAACCGTCATGTGCATTAAATTTAATTGACACTGTAGTTTGGGATCTAGAAGTAGTTTGAGTTCATCTCTATTTGTAATTTTTCAGGAGTGTCTTGATGGTTTCACCCAAGCTGCAGAAAGTGAATTTGGCTGTCTTATGGCTGGAGGGAAGCTTGTAGCGGCCACGGAGAAATGGTGGAGACTGGCCTCTCAAGACGTGATGTTACTGTGCTGGCTGCTGGCCTCCTTGTCTCCGCATTCATCCCGGGATTACCCAGTGTATCTGCCTCAAGGGAGCCCTACAGTGAGCTATTCTGCTGCCTCACACACATGCACCTCTGTCCTATATCACAAGTCATTGTCCAGTGACGTGCTAACAGTACTGCTGATGGACCATTTCTTTGAAGATTGGGTACAGTATCCCGATGCTTGGGATACTGACACCTAGGGGTATATTTACTAAACTACAGGTTTGAAAAAGTGTAGATGTTGCCTATAGCAACCAATCAGATAATAGCTATCATTTATTTAGTACATTCTACAAAATGAAAACTAGAATCCGATTGGTCGCTATAGGCAACATCTCCACTTTTTCCAACCCACAGTTTAGTAAATCTAGCCCCTAGTATACCTACAAATAAACCACGAACACTTCAATAACGACATAATAAAATGTACACTTACCTTTACAGCAACGGCAGAGATTAGCCAAAGTACTGGTACGCGACTGCTGGTAATTCAGAAGATGCAGGATGCCGGCTCTTGATTTTGACATGACATAAGTTCCCGACGTTTGGCGCACCCTAACCTTAACATACCTCTTTAAATAGATGTCACTGTCTTCGGTGACGTAAAAATGAAGCGCCGGCATCCAACATGTTTGGATTTAGCAGCGGTCACACACCAGTACTTTCGCTAATCTCCCCCATCGCTGTAAAGGTAAGTGTACATTTTAATTATGTCGTCTTTGAAGTGTTCTTGTTTTTTTTTGTAGGTATTCTGGGTGTCGGTATCCTAAGCATCGGGATACCGATTACCAGCGTTCTTTGAAGATGTTGAAATTAAACATTGGCAATCTTTAGAGTTACAGAGAATGCTCTGATGGCCAGTACCCAAAATAACCACAACTGGGGACACAAGTCTGGTGGCAATTATATATTAGTAGTACATATATTCACCTCTGTTTAAAGATCCCTTTTTCCCAGGCACCCAAATACTTTTGCCTTCAGAAGATCTTTTTTTTTTTTTTTTTTTTTTTTTTAAATATCCTTTTCTCTTTTTATAATGTAAAAATTATATTTAGTTCTGAGTTTTGTACATCATCTCGGCCCTGGCTCCAGGATACCTCTTAGAAAACACCTGAACTCCTCCCTTTACAGTGATCTGCGGGATATGTAACGTGGGAACAGGGTTATTATCGTCTCTTTTAACACTTATTGACCTTTTTTTATGGAGGAACATAAAACGTTCGTAGCCTGGGGCTTCTAATACACGTAACTTTTGTGGAACTGGAACACACCAGAATGTTTTTTATAATAGACAATTGGAGGTTGTACGTAGTACTAAGGTTATAAAGAGTCACCACAACAAAGAGTGCTTAACTAAAAATATATTTTAGAAGCACAATGTTCTTAATCCTTCTACGAAATAAGTCAGTAGTTGTTGGAACGTGTTTATTGGCGAGCATCTAATTTATTGGCATGTCATTTTCTGATGCTTCCTGGAGCTAGAAACTACTACAATGCTTGTAATTACCAACTTCTCAGAACTAGGAAGTATCTCTACCAATAACTACAATTGTCATTCTTTTGCCTTACACACCAAGGGCCTGATTCACCTCCGGACATAAGTCCCTCGGCGTGCCGTTTCTTGCGTGAACCTGCTCTGTGCATGCTTCGAACCAGACTTCACGCCAATGCACGCAATTCATGTATGAACACACGTCACCTACTGCTGCCTAGAGCACGAAGGAAGGGTCGGGTGAACATAGGCAATGTACAGTGAGGGTGTGCCAAGGTCTGGGCATCTTGTAGCCATGTCACTTGCACTAGTTATAGCAGATGTAGGTGCCAACTGATAGTGATGACTACACGTATGTAGGATGGAGTGTATGTACAGTACGATTTATGCATTTAATGTGAAAAATATATATATATTTATTTTTTTTTAACATATTTATTAATGATTCTATTATTATGAGTTGGTAATTTCTTTTATACATTTTTACTTTATTTTTTTTTAACACATGTTCTGATGGGATTTTATGTTGCAGCACATGCATATGCGTGTCCTGCAGTCTGTTCTGTACGATCTACAGCGTACTTATACCCAGATTCAAATGAAAATTGTATCTTGAGATCGGCATGTATTATGGACGTACAAGTTACGCGCATTTTTTATTTTTTTTAAAAGGCAAGTTGCTTTCACATTGCGTTCGAAGATGAATCGGGCCCTAAGTATTTCCCCTGACTGTTAGACTGGTGATGAGCAACCCGATACACTACAGGGGCCACATGGTGACCCTCTAACCTTCAAAGTGGCCGCACAGTACCCTTTAATAAGATAAAACCATACATTTAAGCAAAGGGGTGGGGTACAGTTTTTCGGTTGTGAAAAATCCGACACCCACCGGACCTACAAAAAAAACCCCTAAAGTATTAAAAAGTGATGTCAATACTAATAGACTTACCTGAATTAACTTTAATAGAAGTCGCGATGACAGTAAACTGTAGTGCCGGACAGGTCTTCACTCGAAATCACTTGCGGTCAGCATTCTGCATCATCGGTGATGTACACAGTAGCTTTTCAGGTAAGTCTATTAATATTGACATCACTTTTTAATACTTTTGGGGGTTTTTTGTAGGTCAGGTGGGTGTGATAATCGAGGTACCACTGAATCAAAGAAAGAGACGTCTATCTGTAATAACTGCATAAACTGTTAACAGTAGAATCTCTAGTCTATATTGGGATACAATCTATGTATTGTATTTTTCAGGTTCCACACAGACTGCTTACCTTCCAGTTGGTTCCTGGTGTAGATGTATGTGTACTCTGTGGGCCCAGCCCTTCTCTGCAGAAGGTGGAGTCAGAGGTAAGTGAACCAATTCTATGTAGGATTTTTTTTGTCTGTAATAGGTGATTTCTTTTTGTGCTTTCATAATAGATCTTACCCCTGTCTCTGTTGTTGGCTTTGAGTTAAACAGTTTCATCAAATGTTTTCTTTAAAAGCAATCTTGTTGTACGTAGCGTTTTATTCCATGCCTGGCCACACACATACGGCGCTGCAGATTCTGTGGCATCTTATAAATAAACTGTGTTGATAAGGATGCAGCGCCCTGGTTCATTATATACAGCGGGTGAGCTGTGAGTTGAAACAGTGCTCATAGGATTGGAGCAGGTGACGTTCCTGAGGTAGGTGAGCACTTCCTCTGTTCTACCTCGTTCATGTATGGCCTGGGAGACGCCTCCACAAACAGAAAATGCCCCTAGGTTCGCAGAGAAGTAGAAAGATCTCGAGAGGTGTGCAGCATTCTTAAAGGAATCGCAGGCGCAGCAATGGCGCCAAAGAGAAATAAGGGAGGGTGGTCGCTAGGCAGACCAAGGCAAGTGGCATGAAGAAAGGGGTGCAGTTAACAAGTCTGTCCAATTTTGTTACACCTGAGCAGTGCAGGGAGCCACTCAGGGAAAGGAGGGGGCAGGGGGCAAGATAGGAAGCAGGACAAGGTGAGGGTAGTTAAAGGAGAGGGGGAAGGAAGTTTATTATACATAGTTTTTTAGTCTCCCACCCACCCATCCCCTACAGTACATGCAGGTATTTCTTTAACAATAAATAAAAATAAAATGTAAAATATAAAAATATATATTAAGAACTTTATATGTGTAATCTTTGTTTGACAAGTAATGTTGTTGTCATTGTATGCTTTTTAAATATAATTTATCGCTCAGATTGCTTTGTCACAGTTGGATGGGCGGGAAAGCGGCGAGCAAGGCATAGAAAGGGGGAGGAGCCAGCAGGGCCGGGCAGTATCACCCAGGGAAGACGGACGCACGCCTGGTTCCAGCTTCAACGGTTAGACCAATACGGGCGATGTGCCAGGTTTCAGCAATTGGAGGGTGATTTATGCCAAGGGCTTGGTCTCAGGAGGATGTTGTGGTGGTGCCTACATGGTAGTAGGCAGAACACAGCCTATTTTTCCAGATGGAACTAGAAAAATGTGTTACATTTTATTAGCCTTGCACGGCCGCTTGTCTGCGGAATACAAGTTTGGAAGTATTTAATAAAGCTGTGTCACGGAGTCTTTCTTTCTTAGCTCACTGCGTGGGACGCCGGTTGGTCGGCCTATGTCCCTTATGTTTAAACATCACATCAAAATCCAACCTCCCCCCCATATTTTTTCTTTGTTAAACATTTCCATTTTTCTCCCAAAATACTGCATGGTTGAGCCTCATCTTGGCTGAAATTAGTGAGTTGTACGCAGTAGACTGGTATGCTCTGTGAGTGAGGTCAGTTGTACGCAGTAGACTGGTATGCTCTGTGGGTGAGGTCAGTTGTACGCAGTAGACTGGTATGCTCTGTGGGTGAGGTCAGTTGTACGCAGTAGACTGGTATGCTCTGTGAGTGGGGTCAGTTGTACGCAGTAGACTGGTATGCTCTGTGAGTGGGGTCAGTTGTACGCAGTAGACTGGTATGCTCTGTGAGTGAGGTCGGTTGTACGCAGTAGACTGGTATGCTCTGTGAGTGGGGTCAGTTGTACGCAGTAGACTTGTATGATATGTGAGTGAGGTCAGTTGTACGCAGTAGACTGGTATGATATGTGAGTGGGGTCAGTTGTACGCAGTAGACTGGTATGCTCTGTGAGTGAGGTCAGTTGTACGCAGTAGACTTGTATGATATGTGAGTGGGGTCAGTTGTACGCAGTAGACTGGTATGCTCTGTGAGTGGGGTCAGTTGTACGCAGTAGACTGGTATGCTCTGTGAGTGAGGTCAGTTGTATGCAGTAGACTGGTATGCTCTGTGGGTGAGGTCAGTTGTACGCAGTAGACTGGTATGCTCTGTGAGTGAGGTCGGTTGTACGCAGTAGACTGCTATGCTCTGTGAGTGGGGTCAGTTGTACGCAGTAGACTGGTATGCTCTGTGAGTGAGGTCGGTTGTACGCAGTAGACTGGTATGATATGTGAGTGGGGTCAGTTGTACGCAGTAGACTTGTATGATATGTGAGTGAGGTCAGTTGTACGCAGTAGACTGGTATGCTCTGTGGGTGAGGTCAGTTGTACGCAGTAGACTGGTATGCTCTGTGAGTGAGGTCAGTTGTACGCAGTAGACTGGTATGCTCTGTGAGTGGGGTCAGTTGTACGCAGTAGACTGGTATGCTCTGTGAGTGAGGTCAGTTGTACGCAGTAGACTTGTATGATATGTGAGTGGGGTCAGTTGTACGCAGTAGACTGGTATGCTCTGTGAGTGAGGTCAGTTGTACGCAGTAGACTTGTATGCTATGTGAGTGAGGTCAGTTGTACGCAGTAGACTGGTATGCTCTGTGAGTGAGGTCAGTTGTACGCAGTAGACTGGTATGCTCTGTGAGTGAGGTCAGTTGTACGCAGTAGACTTGTATGATATGTGAGTGGGGTCAGTTGTACGCAGTAGACTGGTATGCTCTGTGAGTGAGGTCAGTTGTACGCAGTAGACTTGTATGATATGTGAGTGAGGTCAGTTGTACGCAGTAGACTGGTATGCTCTGTGAGTGAGGTCGGTTGTACGCAGTAGACTGGTATGCTCTGTGAGTGGGGTCAGTTGTACGCAGTAGACTGGTATGCTCTGTGAGTGAGGTCAGTTGTACGCAGTAGACTTGTATGATATGTGAGTGGGGTCAGTTGTACGCAGTAGACTGGTATGCTCTGTGAGTGAGGTCAGTTGTACGCAGTAGACTTGTATGATATGTGAGTGGGGTCAGTTGTACGCAGTAGACTGGTATGCTCTGTGAGTGAGGTCAGTTGTACGCAGTAGACTTGTATGATATGTGAGTGGGGTCAGTTGTACGCAGTAGACTGGTATGCTCTGTGAGTGAGGTCAGTTGTACGCAGTAGACTTGTATGCTATGTGAGTGAGGTCAGTTGTACGCAGTAGACTGGTATGCTCTGTGAGTGAGGTCAGTTGTACGCAGTAGACTGGTATGATATGTGAGTGGGGTCAGTTGTACGCAGTAGACTGGTATGCTCTGTGAGTGAGGTCAGTTGTACGCAGTAGACTGGTATGCTCTGTGAGTGAGGTCAGTTGTACGCAGTAGACTGGTATGATATGTGAGTGGGGTCAGTTGTACGCAGTAGACTGGTATGCTATGTGAGTGAGGTCAGTTGTACGCAGTAGACTGGTATGATATGTGAGTGGGGTCAGTTGTACGCAGTAGACTGGTATGCTCTGTGAGTGAGGTCAGTTGTACGCAGTAGACTGGTATGATATGTGAGTGGGGTCAGTTGTACGCAGTAGACTGGTATGCTCTGTGAGTGAGGTCAGTTGTACGCAGTAGACTGGTATGCTCTGTGAGTGAGGTCAGTTGTACGCAGTAGACTGGTATGCTATGTGAGTGAGGTCAGTTGTACGCAGTAGACTGGTATGATATTTTTGTTATCATAGAATTTTCTTCATGCAGCTCCCAGTTTATAATTAATTTATTGCATTCACATATATTAATCAGTGCTTCTTTCAAGAGTGTTTCCATTTCTTGTGTTTCTGATATTTTTATTAAACAAGAACCACGAATGAGCTGATGTTCAAAACCCTCCTAATAGGAACTAAAAATGAGCAAAATTATTTACCAAATTATATGTAGCGTAGTTTATTTCTAAACACTTTTTTTCTGTTTTCTGTTTTGTAAGGACACAACAGACGTAATGCGGAGGTGATAAAACTTTCTTCATCACCATTTATTTATATAGCGTCACTAATTCCGCAGCGCTGTACAGAGAACTCACTCACATCAGTCCCTGCCCCATTGGAGCTTACAGTCTAAATTCACTAACACAGACTAGGGTCAAATTGTTATCAGCCAATTAACATACCAGTATTTTATTTGGAATGTGTGGGAGGAAACCGGAGCACCCGGAGGAAACCAATGCAAACATGGGGAGAACATACAAACTCCTCACAGATAAGGCCATGGTCGGGAATTGAACTCATGACATGTGAGGCAGAAGTGCTAACCACTGAGCCACCGTGCGGTTCTGTTAAAACTCAAATAGCCAATGATTATCCCTGTAACTGTTTCTGACATTGAGAACTCATTTTTATTTTTAGCTGGTCGAAAGGTTTTGGAAACCTGTTGTAGATCCAATCAAATCCTGCCTAAGAGTGCAGCTAAGATCCTTCCCAGCCTCCGTCCCGCTTCACCGTGGAATTTTGGGGTAAGAACCAGTCGCCGTATTTACAAACCCAAGAATAGCAGTTTGTTTAAATATGATTTGCATTGATTGTTCTGAGTTATGTAGCTTTGTTATGGGATAAAAGTACAGTATTTTTAAATGTGCATTCTCTCCCCTGTTTGACAGTAACTTACCCAATATTATCTCCTAATATTGCATTCCTACAATATAAACACTCGGGCAAGGTGAGCGATAAACCTGTGATCCTCCCATAGATGCGATCTGTGATGTCTACTGTGTGCAGGGGAGGCTTCTGTTGGGTCCTAGCTCCCACCACATGTGCTGTAGATTCCAGCGGTGTAAAATGCAGGTAAAAGTTGAGAATGGGAAGGCCCAGGGGCTGGATGGACTAGGTAAAAAGGGGGCATCTATCCCACCTCGCCTGGTCACTTGGCTACCTGCATTTTTTTTCCTTTTAAAAATGTTCCTAATAGGCTGATGGACTGACCCCCCCCCCCACCCCCTAGTTTAAAATTTGCCAGCCAGCCTCTGGGAAGGCCTATGGAAACATAGACTTAGAATTTGACAGATGAGAATCACTTGGCCCATCTAGTCTGCCCATTTTTTAGCCTATGGTAACCTCAAACCCTATTTGATCCTTCGTTCTTTTGTAAGGATATCCTTATGTCTATCCTAAGCATGTTTAAATTGATCTACTGTATTAGCCCCTACCACCTCTGATGGGAGGCTATTCCTCTGATCCACTACCCTTTCTGTGAAGTAGTTTTTCCTCACATTGCCTCTGAACCTTCTTCCCCCCCCGAGTGTCAGTACATGTCCTCGTGTTCTAATACTTCTCTTCCCCCCAGTGTCAGTGCATGTCCTCGTGTTCTAATACTTCTCTTCCCCCCAGTGTCAGTGCATGTCCTCATGTTCTAATACTTCTCTTCCTCCCAGTGTCAGTGCATGTCCTCGTGTTCTAATACTTCTCTTCCCCCCAGTGTCAGTACATGTCCTCGTGTTCTAATACTTCTCTTCCCCCCAGTGTCAGTGCATGTCCTCGTGTTCTAATACTTCTCTTCCCCCCCAGTGTCGGTGCATGTCCTCGTGTTCTAGTACTTCTCTTCCCCCCAGTGTCAGTACATGTCCTCGTGTTCTAATACTTCTCTTCCCCCCAGTGTCAGTGCATGTCCTCGTGTTCTAATACTTCTCTTCCTTTGTAGAATGTTTCCCTCCTGCACCTTGTTCAAACCCTTGATATATTTGTAAGTTTCTATCATGGTCCCCCCTTTCCCTTCTCTGCTCCAAACTTTACATATTAAGATCTTTTAGTCTTTCCGGGTAAGGTTTGTGCTGTAGGCCACGCGCCAATTTAGTTGCCCTTCTTTGTACAGTCTCTAATGTATTTATATACTTCTGGAGATATGGCCTCCAGAACTGAACACAGTATTCTAGATGAGGCCGTACCAGTGACCTATACAGTGGCATTATGACTTCTTTCTTTCTACTACTGATTCCTCTCCCTATGCAACCAAGCATCTGACTTGCCTTTCTCATTGCTATGTCTATTATACTGACACATTCCAGGGAAGGTAAGAATAATACACCTAAAGATTAAATTTAAAGTAATATAATAGGTATAGACATATGTAGTGCATGGGTGATGACACCCAGCGGGGCCACGT
Source organism: Mixophyes fleayi (assembly GCF_038048845.1). Lineage (NCBI taxonomy): Eukaryota > Metazoa > Chordata > Amphibia > Anura > Limnodynastidae > Mixophyes > Mixophyes fleayi. The sequence continues at coordinate 22,117,649 of NC_134412.1, forward strand.
ACAGGCTGGAGAGAGTGGCTGTTTCTATAGAAGTGATCCCTAAGTGCACGGATCATGTAGGTGCATCCAATATGGCTCCCTCCATCTAAAATCATAGTTAGGGCTGCTAAAAGCAGCTGTTTTTATTTATTTTAAATCATCATATACCATTTATGTATATGGTTTGAGGAATGCAAGCTATAGCAAGACACAGTACATATTATTGTACAGTAACTATCTATCTAATATATAAATGTCTAGTGGCGTGTGTTAGTCTGTCTGTGTGTGTGTGTGTGTGTGTGTGTGTGTGTGTGTGTGTGTAAAAAATAAAACCAAGCTGCAGCGCCACCTGCTGGGCGGAGTTATACACTGACCTACTAAATTCTTAGTGTGTGTGGGAAAAAAAATTCAGAAAGGGCTAAAATTTGGTATACTAAGATGTTTTTAATTTGTTAATTTAATTTCTTAATTGTTAAAAGTGTTTATAAAGATTTCAAAAAAATATATATATATTTCTTGAAGGAGAAGTGACAGTTGGGAGTTGTTGGTGGTTGCCGGGGGCGACAGTGGGGAGTTTTTAACACCTTAAGTAGCTTGATTTGACTAGAATGCATGAGTATCATGCACGGGTTAACTTGTATATATATATATATGTAATATATATATATGTAATATATATATATATATATATATATATATATATATATATATTTTATATTACACACAACTATATATTAATAATAATATATGTGACGTTGCTCAGTAAAATGTGGGTCCATCTATACTTACAAATCTGTTTAAAAGTCACTGCTTAAAAGTATTTCCAAGTACTTTACCAACTTTTTCTCACAATTTAATATAATTACGCTGTGCAGAATGCCAAATGTATTATTGTTATTAGAATATAGTAAAAAAAAAAAATTTATAGCATGCAGTCATTAAAACATTCATTTAAAACTGATTTCCACTTAACTGAAGTTCAACAAATTCTGTATTGAATTCCTATGACTGGGGCAGCACCTTTCTCCAGGAAACTTGTTTTGTTGACTGGGTGTTGACTCACAGACTTATAATCAGTTCTCTGGTTTTAAATGGTGAACACCCAAACTTCCCTTTTGTTTCTGCAGTCCTGTCAGGGAGACACAATTGGTAATTTGACTATGAATGCGTGCGACTCCAACTACAAGGGTCCCCAGAGCTAGCAATCACTCCACTAAAATGAAACGTTTTGTACAGTGTATCGAGGAGTAATTGTATCAAGCTGAGAGTTTTTCGGCGGGTTTGAAAAACCAATCAGATTCTAGCTATCATTTATGTAGTACAATCTACAAAATGATTGCTAGAATCTGATTGGTTGCTATAGGCAACATCTCCACTTTTCAAACCCGTCAGAAAACTCTCAGCTTGATACATTTAGCCCCCTGGTCTCATTTATGGTTGTTAAATGTACAACACCAGAGCAGAAAGTTAATATGGATCTCTACTATAATGTGCACAAGTCTGCTGTTACCAATAGCAACCAATGAAATAATACTTGTCATTTTTCTAGCATGGTTTTGAAAATGAAAGCGAGCATCTGATTGGTTGGTATGTTTTACGGTCTCATAGGGTTAATTTGGCTTATCTCCGTTACGGGGCAGTTTAGAGGTTTTGGTTCCCATACCGGCCAGCATTCCCAATTGCGAAATCAAGACGTATTAACTTATGTTCCCATCAACCTGTGTTAACAGCTCCCTGATGCTGAAAAATACAATTTTAAGGGCGGAATGGGGGAGGGAGTGTGTGTATTCACGTAGTCAATGTACAGTAAGGGTGTGCCTAGGTTGAGCGCACACACATCCATCCGATCACAGCTCTGGGCATCTCTGAGGTACGTAATTTTTAGCTGCAACACTTGCACCAGCTACATGGCAGATGTAAGTGCCGCATGCTGGCGATGACGGTCACGTTTGCATGCTAGAACATGTGTTTGCTAACAAGAGCAACTGTAAAAATGCATTTTCTTTCTGTGGGAGTTTATATCTACATATGCATCGTTCGTATCCTGCAGTGTGTTTTGTCTGTCTGCATACGGTCAGTGCTGTACAGGCTGGTGGTAATCACTATAACGATGCTAGAAATGACGACGGGACTTACCGCGACATAACACCGAGGACCTCATCGCCGACTGACTGCTAACACAGACTGCTTGAAACGGAGACTTCGAGAAATTGCGGCAGCTGAACATCCCGTCACAGTCCGATGACGTCACATTGCGGCAGCTGAACATCCCGGCACAGTCCGATGACGTCACATCGCGGCAGCTGAACATCCCGGCACAGTCCGATGACGTCACATCGCGGCAGCTGAACATCCCGGCACAGTCCGATGACGTCACATTGCGGCAGCTGAACATCCCGGCACAGTCCGATGACGTCACATTGAAGGGACACACTGTCATCCGAGCTGTTAAGGTAATAATTTAAGGAGGCGCCCCCTGTACAAGGTTCCTTACTAAGCCATGTACATTGTACAGTCGGTGCCTCCTTAAATTACTACCTTAACAGCTTGGATAACAGTGTGTCCCTTCAGTGTGATGTCATCGGATTGTGCCGGGATGTTAAATTGGCGCAATTTCTTGAAGTCTCCATTTCAAGCAGTCTGTGTTACCAGTCAGTCGGGAATGAGTTCTTCGGTGCAATCATCTTGGGCTAAGTACTGTCAGCATTTCCAGCTTTGGTGTGTAGTCCCCAACCTGTACAGGCAGAGGGTACTTACATCTGTATTCAACTAGAAACCTTTTTTGAGAGCCTCTTCTTGTCGAATACGGGCGTACCTGCTTGCATTTTCCGTTCATTTAAAAAAAAAAAAAAAAACCATAAATTGCATTCACTTTGTGTTTCTTAATGAATCAGGAACCAAACCAGTGGACATATAGTTATGGTCATGTGTGAAAAATACACTATTGCCCTGCTTGCCTATAAATCTGACTAGGGTGACTGCATGTGGAGACCTGGAAAGAGGGTGGTGTTAGGGCATGTTCAACATGAATTCCAGTGACAAAGCTTAACTTGCTGATATTTCGTGAGCAACAGTGTCTGAGGTGATGTCAGCCTTGAACTCCGAGGGAAGATATCATGAACAAAGGATTAACATGGGTGGGAGCACATTGCACAATGTAAGATAACTTTATCTGAACCATGACAGGTCCTCTCATCACCACCAGAGGACTAATACTGAAGTCCAACTTTCTGATAGCTGTTTAACTACATATCCCAGCATGCCCTTTGGCTGACACCGTATGATGGGACTTGTAGTTCTACAGCACTGGAGCGCCATAGGCAGGAGAAGTGGTACTTTGTATTTGTCCATTCAGACAAAGTAAGAACATATATCTACACCAAGCATGCAGAGCAGGATTATGGCTAATGTGCAGATGGTATTAAAAAGAAATTACTGTCCGGGGCAATAAACTTAAAAGGGACAAATGAAAAATTAACTGGGCTCGTAAGTTCAATTCCCTATCTGTGGGGCGTTTGCCGAGCTTCATTTCCAAAATTTGACGTGTAGTAATATAGATATGTTTGTAAGAGATTTAAAAGTTTAGTCTTAGCTCACTTCCTCTACTGAAATAATAATACCTGTGTAAATAATGGCTTGTTTGATCATAGGCATATGCGTATTTGGATGTGCTTGTTTAAGCAAAGTTCTTTTGTTTCTTATAGCACATAAAGCTTCCTCGTTGAGAGCTTGGATCTTTAAACATGGTTATGGTGCCACGAGCTACTTGCACAGCCATTGTCAGATCACTTCACTGCTGTTTTTTATTATACCAGTTAAAATAAGGAATTCTCGTTAGAGGCCTATTTTTGAAGCATATCTTTACCCAAAATCATAGACCCCTCCGTTGTTTATTAAGCTGGTGCTTAGTACCTCAGTCACCCTAGATCTCTATAGGGACAGATTTTTACCAAGCTGCAAAACATGTAGCACTCGGCAAAATGCTAACACCAGATTGCGTTAAACATATCTTAACTATCTTAAATTTGTTCTATGGCATACTTGCCAACTCACCCTGAATGTCAGGGAGAGTCCCTGAAATAGGGGTGATCTCCCTCACTCCCTGAAGAGTCTGGCATTCTACCTGATGCTGAGCCAGTACAAGATGTGGTTGGCTTTGCCATTTGTGGCATGATGACACAGTTCAAAAATTGTGTCCTATGTCCATGTATTGATGCCTATGGAGGTGGCCATTTTCATGGAGACCAAGATTTAATCAAAGAGTGACAGGTAAGACAACATGACTTCAGTAATGGAGACAGAAATGTAAAAGACACATCAATCTCTAGAGATTTATTAGCTGCTTTTCTTTAACGCATAGTTGCCTACTCTCCCGGAATGTCCAGGAGATTCCCGCATTTCTGAGAGACCTCCCGGTGAGAGCAGGGCAACTTTCCGGTTCTCGTCCCCGCAATAGATAAGTGGCGGGGCTTAATGACGCAAATATCGCGTCATCTTAGCCCCATCCCCTGCTGTAATTGACCAAAATTGTGACAATCGTTTATAAGGGCGGTGCCAAAATGATGTAAATTATCCAGTCCCGCCCCCACACGCCCACCTCCCCCGGGATCTCTCTGAAGCCAGTGAGGAAAAGTTGGCAAGTATGGTCTATGGCCGCCAAGACCACAGCCTTCCCGTAATTTGAATCTGCGCACATGCGATCTTTCCGGCCAAATTTGGATGTGATGTCTTTTGCCACTTCGCCGAGACAGCCATTTTAGGAAGTGCTGTCCCTGCTAAAAAATAATAATAAATGGAGAAAAAAGGTGTGATCAAGAATAAAAATTATCAGGGGGGGAGGAAAAAAAAAAACGATGATTAGTAAATAGGCTCCTTAATCTATTGGGTTATTTTCACTTTATCTGTAAACTTTCTGCAACAACACAATATATGGTAGAGTTCAACTATGACTGCAGTTCCTCCAGCAGGCAGTGTCGGATGTAGGGTATATTTTATCAATTTATCAGGGGTGTAGTGCAATCTATAGTACACTTTATATGCCTTTCCTTAATCAAAGTTGATATCGAGGGGTAGGATATCCCTATATAAAAACAGTGTAGGAATATTACTTTAGACCTAATAATTTGCAAATTGAAGCATGTATGGGTCCAAAAAGAATGCCAATCCAAATCAGCAGTAGATGCCCATAGGACGAGATGGTAAAACCATTGGGATGGGGATCATATATGTGATCATATTTCGGGGCAGCGCGGTGGCTAAGTGGTTAGCACTTCTGCCTTACAGCACTGGGGTCATGAGTTCAATTCCCGACCATGTGTAGAGTTGTATGTTCGTGCCGTATCTCAGTAGGTTTCCTCTGGGTGCTCCGGTTTCCTCCCACACTCTAAAAAAAAAAAAAAAAACCATACTAGTAGGTTAATTGGCTGTTATCAAAATTGACCCTAGTCTCTTTGTGTGTCTGTGTGTGTGTATGTTAGGGAATTTAGACTGTAAGCTCCAATGGGGCAGGGACTGATGTGAATGAATTCTCTGTGCAGCGGTGCGGAATCAGTGGTGCTTTATAAATGAATGGCGATGATGATTGTTCTACCATACTAATGGTGTCGTCATCATCTATTCCCTAACACACAGAAAGACTAGGGTCAAATTAATAGCAGCCAATTAACCTACTAGAATGTTTTTGGAGTGTGGGAGGAAACCCAGGCAAACACAAGGAAAACATACAAACGCCACACAGATAAGGTCATGGTCAGGAATCGAACTCATGACCCCAGTGCTGTGAGGCAGAAGTGCTAACCACTAAGCCACCGTGTCCCAAGACATTCCAGACTGGACCACACACATGTGTAAATCTGACGGATGCGTCAGTCAGTGCAAGCAGCCGGATCATCCTGTGTACACTAATGTATTCGTCATCATTGCTTAGAGCATCAGATGGTGTTAATTAATGTGTGTCATGTCTTTCACTAATTGCAGCGATTTGTAGAACCTTTTGGTAGCACCCATCACATAAGCAAGTGAGATCTTTGTTTGAGGTCTTCATCCATGCATTGTAAGAAGATAATTTACTGTATCAGGGGAAAGCTTGCAGCGTAATCACTTTGAGTCTGTATCCATCAGAAAGCTGTTCATGCTTGTCAGCCTGTGTTTAGCTACGTTATGTAACTACTTGTAGACAGGCCTTCCTGCTGTAGAAGTGTGTGCATTGGGACAATAAAGATTATTTTTCTTCTGGATGAACTTGGGTTGCAGATGGTTGTTGAGGTTTTATAAGTACAACATGTTTTCATCTCATTGTTTTCATAAGTATTTAGTAAAACATGATGACGCATGTTATTTTACAAGGAGAATATTATTTATCTGCATAGTTTACTAACGTGAGTAGTCAAAGCCATATGCCTTGTTTTGCAGGTATAAAATTAAATATAAGCTTTAGACTGCATTGGGAATGTGTCATTGGTGTCCAAAATAGCATTAACATGTTCAAATACTTTCAATGCATCCAGCAAAAAGAGACATTGAGGATGTAGTTAATTTTTATAACGGATATTGTTGTATGTAACATCCATTCGGGTGTTTTCCGAGAGACGATTTATAACGTGATCAATGACTGCTGTTAATTTTAAACTTTTGTTTTGTGGAAGAGAAATGTTTTATTGTTTTTCACACGTCAATCATACTTGCCAACTCTCCCGGAATGTCTGGGAGACTCCCGCATTTTGGGTGAGTCTCCCGGACTCCCGGGAGAATATGGCTCAATCCCAATGACGTTTGCGTCATTACGTCACAGGGGGCGGGTCCAAAATGACGCGATTTTGGTGCTCCACCCCCGCACGCCCACCTCTCCCACGGCAGCTCCCGGGAGGCAATGGCAGAAAGTTGGTAAGTATGACGTCAATAGGTAAAAGACAAACATTGCATTGTATTCAAAGAACATTATTACAAAGACAAGCAAATTATTTGAAAGAAGAGTCCTATCATTATTATCCGAGATATCTACACTATAACTCGTTTATATAGAAGAGAAGGGTGGAAGAGCTAGGAATGGGGTGGCAAGTGGTTAGAGGCTTACTACTATTAGGTGTTTCAACAAGAGCAATGAGGTTTGTGAACTAAGGTCAGGTCTGATTTGCTTAATAATGAATAGCTCTCAAGTCACCGAGGTATATAGACCTGAAATATCTGAGGGACGTCAAACAGTGATTAAAAGTGGCTCAGCTCTGTAATAACTCACCCAGGGAGTCCATGTATTTTGGAAGTTCACTAGCGTGTTATTCAGAATGGCAGTGATGCTTTCCAATCTGTAAAATTACCAAATACTATTTATAGTTGCCGAAATCGAAGTGGGAGAAACATCCTTCCAATTTGCTGCTATTAAGCTGTTTTGTACCATTTAAGATATGTTTAATTCATTTTCCTGTAGGTCGTGACGTGTCCGGAATGGGTCTGGGGAGTAGCGAGAATAATGGAGAGTCGGGGATTGTCACCTGTGGGATTCAATTGGTCATCATCATCATTTATTTATTTATATAGCGACTAATTCCGCAGCGCTGTACAGAGAACTCACATCAGTCCCTGCCCCATTGGAGCTTGCAATCTAAATCCCCTAACATACACACACAGACAGATTAGGGTCAATTTGATGGCAGCCAATTAACCTACTAGTATATTTTTGGAGTGTGGGAGGAAACCGGAGCACCCAGAGGAAACCCACGCACATACAAACTGCACACAGATAAGGCCATGGTCGGAAATCGAACTTATGACCCCAGCGCTGTGAGGCAGAAGTGCTAACCACTGAGCTACCGTGCTTAGTGAGATGAAGTGAGAGCAGGAACTTGCTGCCCATAGGGTCTTATTTTTGGGCAGGACCACCAAACATGCAACAGGGTACCCCGAGAGCCACAACCTCTCCAGCAATGATCTGCAGAGTTTGGAAATATAGTACGTAAACGTGAGGGGACTAAATATCATCTATAGAAGAGTTTCAAAGAGATTTCTTTCACTCTGACGGAAATGGATGATTTTGCATAATTAGTTTTAATTTTTGACCATTGTTTAGTCTCCCCCCGCGTCCCATTCCCAAGCTAGCTCATGAGAGTCTTTGGTCGGAAGGCCGTGATTAGTAATCAGTTGATATGTGGCAGCACGGTTGGCTCAGTGGTTAGCACTTCTGCCTTACAGCACGGGGGTCATGAGTTCAATTCCCGACCATGGCCTTATCTGTGTGGAGTTTGTATGTTCTCCCCGTGTTTGCATGGGTTTCCTCCGGGTGCTCCGGTTTCCTCCTACACTCCAAAAACATACTGGTAGGTTAATTGACTGCTAACAAATTGACCCTAGTGTCTCTGTCTCTGTCTGTGTGTGTGTGTGTGTGTGTGTGTGTGTGTGTGTGTGTTAGCAAATTTAGACTGTAAGCTCCAATGGGGCAGGGACTGATGTGAGTGAGTTCTCTGTAAAGCGCTGCAGAATTAGTGGCGCTATATAAATAAATGGTGATGATGATGTTGTTTCCTTTTATTGAAGGGGAATCGCAACACAGAGATTTCAGAGTGGTGCGTTTATCTTAGGGGGTCGGCTTTAAATCTATTTTAATGTGTTACCATTGCTGTGAAGAATTAGAAGCTATGTGTACTGTGCTTTATTCTTGTATTACTGCTAGCTTATGTGCTATATGTCTGTCCTATTGTAGTCTCTTGCTAGTCAACCGGGACCTGAATAAAAGCTTGTACACAGTGCAGGCTCATCCGGTGGAAGATATGCAAAGAACAGGTGAGCAAACAGACTTTTTTTTTTTTTTACCTCATTTTTGAACCTTGTCACAGCTTATGCACAGATAGAAACAGTAAATGAAAAATATGCATGATCACATGGGGTGTAAAGCTGGGTACACACTACAGATTTTTCACCCAGTTACCGTGTCAATCACACGATGAACGACTGTTAGGTCTGATATCGCATTAGTTCACTCTCAACGATGTTGGGTAAATGTGGAAGTGTGCACGCACTCGCGGCCAGCAGTGCAGGCAGATCTCCATAGAGTGTGCAGAGTCAAGATCTTTTCAGCAGATGGTTATGACAGATGAGGAGCACAGATCTGACGGTGAATCGTCTAGATGTGTACCCATGAATCAGCCTGCTCTTCCAGACTTTCAATTGTTGGTAAAATCATTACAGATATCTCATCTGGAGCAATTTTCTGTAGTGTGTCCCCAGATTTACTCTCCAGGGGATTGGCTGCAATGGGGTCCTGCAATTTCAAATCTCTCACTTTAATCATTGACGGGTCAACCCATAGGATGTGGTTTTCCGTAGGGGCGGTAACAAAATGTATGTCATGTTAAAATAGATTATTGACATAAGGCATTCATATCTCTCTATAGTATGTTTTAGCACACAAGCTCCTTTCAATGTGTCTAGTAGGATGTGGGTAGAAATATCCCTTTCCCAGAATATTAGTGCAGTGGCTTCTTCTCTTATAACAAAGTGCATGTAATTGAGTACCTCTGATTAGGTTACTGTATAGATGTAACCTACCACTGTCTTAGCTATGTGCAATCTACACTCTGACTGATTAGGTTACTGTATACATGTAACCTGCCACTGTTCCCAATTAAAGCTGTGACTGATTAGGTTACTGTACAGGTGTAACCAGCCATTGTTGTAGCCATACAGACTTTAAACTCTGCTGACTGAGATGGTGCACAAAACAGCTGACTCATGTAGAACTCCTAGAGATTACATATTACAATACAAATAAGGGTTTAGTGTTGTCTGCTGGAATACTAGAAGCCAAATCGGAATTTGGTGACCTGTCAGTGAGGAGTGTGTACGTAACACTCATAGGCTACAGCCGAGTTCTCTCCTGCCCTACAGGTTTACCTAGTCTTATATGTAAGGCTTATATGTTTTTACAAGTTAACCCGTGCATGATACTCATGCATTCTAGTCAAATCAAGCTACTTAAGGTGTTAAAAAGGTTCTTGTCATGCATTTGGGCCATAGCCCAGGCCTCCTCAGGGGAAGAGCGTTACTTCCCGACGCAAGCGCCCTTTTTTAACGTGGTTTTGTCCACATGTCACCACCTCATCATTTTTCTCCATCACCTCATCCTTCATCTTTATCGCCACATCTATCCAGATGTCTATCCAGACACAGGGATCTCTCTCAGCGGTCCTGAGTATCACACTCCTCTCACTCTGTCACCCCCGGCAACCACCAACCACTCCCAACTGTCACCCCCCGGCAACCACCAACCACTCCCCACTGTCACCCCCCGGCAACCACCAACCACTCCCCACTGTCACCCCCCGGCAACCACCAACCACTCCCAACTGTCACCCCCGGCAACCACCAACCACTCCCAACTGTCACTTCTCCTTCAAGAAATATATATATATTTTTTTAAGTTTTTTTTTTTTCCCACACACACTAAGAATTTAGTAGGTCAGTGTATAACTCCGCCCAGCAGGTGGCGCTGCAGCTTGGTTTCGCTGCAGCTTGGTTTTTGTTTTTTTCACACACACACAGACTAACACACGCCACTAGGCTTATATATATTAGATATTGTCTAACTTGTATTGGATCAAAGATAGTTGTTTATTGACTGGATTACTCCACATTTGGGCCTTCATTAGTAATAATCCTCATTATTTTGTTACAAAAAAAGGCTGCAATGGCTAAATTTCAGATACAGTTTGTCCCCTAAGGGCACGCCCCATTTCACGGCTAGAATCCGAAAACTGTTTCAATTAGGGGGGATTTGTATTTTAAAATATATACAGTGTATGTCAAGCCTACAGGGGTGCCAGCCAGAAACTAAACATCAAGAAAATTTACCTATTTCTTTCTTTGCTTCTTACAAAATATTTAATTTTTATGCGTAATTTTAGTCTGTGCTTTTTTTTGTCGCTGTCTTCCCAGAGATGAAATTTACTCTGGAGCAACGCAGGGCAGCTCTTCGATCCTTTTATACACTCGTTATCTCTCGCTACTTCCAAGCAGAGCACCATGATGAGAAGAACAGTAAGTTCACATTCTACTATCTTTACTATATTCATAACAAAATGAATCTTATCAGAACAGGACAGTCAACTTCAGTCTCACGTGACCTCCTGTGCACAGGTCATACGGCATTCCCGGAGGTGTAGGTAGTGCACTCTACTCTCCCTCTTTCCTCTGTGTTTGGCCCTTAGAATGCAGAATGGCCACACATGTGGCCCTATGCATCATTTAAGTTACCCATCACTGCTTTAGGTAATGTTTCCAGCAGCTGTAATAAGTAAGTTTTTAGGAGAAGACTAGGCTTATTATGTGTCTTCTCAGCCCATGCCATGAGTTCCCCATTGAAAGTGACAGGAGGTAAAGGAAATCCTATCCTAATGTCTGTAAACATCCCTTCTTAATAAGAATGAGAAGTAAGGAACCAGAGGATGAAAGTCATCTGAAGACTAGGGGCTTGATTCATTAAGGATCTTAACTGAAGAAACTTCTTATTTAAGTCTCCGGGACAAAACCATGTTACAATCAAGGGGTGCAAATTAGTATTCTGTTTTGCACATAAGTTAAATACTGACTGTTTGTTCATGTAGCACACAAATATCAACTTTACATTTCAGTGTACAAATAAGCTATCAAGTATTTGTGTGCTACATGAAAAAACAGTCAGTATTTAACTTATGTGCAAAACAGAATACTAATTTGCACCCCTTGAATTGTAACATGGTTTTGTCCAGGAGACTGAAATAAGAAGTTTCTTCAGTTAAAATCCTTAATGAATAAGGCCCCAGAACATTACTGGTTTGGCAGTGCCCTTGCCTATGTAGAACTACGTGCTAGGCCTAAGTACTAATCTGTAACTCATGTTGTCATGTGCTACAGTCTTGTAGAAGTGACATCTAAACTGTATAAAAACTTAAATTAGCAAGTCTCTAGCAGTTGTCCTAGAAGAGATAAAGGATATTTGTTTAAATATAACTAAACCCCCCCCCCTCCCCCCAAACTCAGTTTTTTAGTGGAGTTCCATAGGTTAAACATTAATGTAGAATATTAGACACCTGGGTTTTGGCAACTGCACACTAAACTAAATTTATACAGGACAGCTATAGAAAGCTAAATACTTCTCTGAAGATAAACATTACTATGTAACAGACTGATAAAAGTATTAGCTATATCCATTAAAGTGTACTAACTGCACACAGTAGAACCAATAGGACCACAGTCCAAAAGAATACAGCCTATCATTTCACTAAGGACTAGTGACATCATTGAGGCACTGGAAAAATTAACTCCGTACCTAGTGAACGGGTAAACTGCATTCTTGTGCATAGTGGTTTAACCCACAAAATGCCTGCCACCACTGTCTGTAGATGGCAAGTACGCTTTAAGCACTACCAGCTATGTATTTATTGATTTACTTTTATTAATGTGCTCCTCCCAGTAGCTGGAACTAATACAGAACTGGCAAATCGGATAAGCTAACCAATCTTAAATGGCGGCTGAGGGGGGGTGACCAATTACAAGCTGGGATATCTTGATTTCAGCTGATTGGTCTTCTCACTCACATGACCTAGGATGACACACAGAGCAGCTGCCCGGTCCCAGCTTTAAGTATAAAATATTACCAGGTGATGGTGCAGGTTTACAATGGCCATGGTAAAGTGATGTAGCTAAATTCTCGCTATATTAAGGGGCATGTAACTGCAGTACAGGCCAAGACTCAGAAGGAGATTAATATGGAAAATATACATTTCACGGCAAATAAAAAATGCAGGTGATGATCTGTTAGGCTGGGTACACACTAGATACAAAATTTCCTCCAATGCGATAACCTTAACTGATTCATGAGTACACACTGTACACATTTCACATGATTTACCTTCAGATCTGTGCTCTTCAGATGTCGTAACCATCGGCTGAAAAGATGGTGACTCTGCACACTCCATAGAGATCTGTGGACACTGCCTGTCCTGAGTGCATCCACACTGCAGGATTGGAACAACATTGTTCCATCGTTGAACGAGTTTATTAGTTTCATTTAAGAATCAAATGATTCAATACAATGTGCTTTATCCTTGGAGGGTACACACTAATGTGATAACGGGCTGAACGGTCGTTTATAGTGTGATTGGCTGATAATCAGGTGAGAAACTTGCAGTGTGTTCCCATTCGCATTGTAGGGCTATGGACCATTACTGAGAGGATCATTCTAACACCCTGGAGTGAATAAAAGTAACTCATTCAGTGCAAATAGCTCCATATCTGCAGCGTTCTAGGAAGCTGCAAAGCCTGGATTCTTTCAGTAAACATTACATGGGCAATAAAAGTATTTGCTTTCTTCACTTGTGTTTGTTCTTCAAGCATTTCCACATCTGGCAAGCATAATGCACAGATTATAAAAATATCCTTGTTGAAAGCAGAATATAAAGCTTGTAGTCTCCTGGTTAGCAGAATTGTGAAAGTCAAATCCCCGGAACAACCACTTTTCTGCTGTACAAGAGTCACAATTGAAATGTTATATCTCTATCATTCAGTAAATACAATCTAACAATAATAAGCAATGAATAAAGGAATGACTTCATATCTTGCTGATTTGTAACGCCTTTCACTCCAGTGACATTTGATTTTTGACTACTCCCAGTCTTTCGAGGGTGTCAGGTCTCTAATCTCCAGTGGGTTTCCATTGTAAAGTAACCGGTTCTGTAAGAAGAGCCTATACATTGTTCTCTGATGTTTTTATTATCGCACTGTTGTATACACCCTTTCCTGTAGAACTTCCAGACATTGCATCATCTTACAGGGACTATTATAATCAGTGAATGTTGTTAAACCACTAATCAACTTTCCATTCACAGTTTAGTGTTAAATAGACACCTATATAAGGAGAAGAGACGTACTAATATAAAGGTGGTCACACCTACTGTGATATAGCACCAAAATGACTGCAATGCTAGAGATTAATTCAATGTAAATGGATACTAGTATTAGTGGACATGGAGGAAGATGCGGTCAGAAGAAGACAAAAGTGATTTGCCAACTACATTGGGAGGTTCCTCATGTCTGTGATACCACCGGGTCCTAGTTAACTGATAGGCTGCTTACATCTGCTGCACCACTTTTCATATCCCTATACTGGCTTCTCGTGTCCTCCAGAATCCAATTGTAATTACTCACCCTCACCTACAAAACCCTCAACAACACCACCTCTTTATACATCTCAAATCAGCAGGGTGGCTCGGTGGTTAGCACTTCTGCCTCACAGCACTGGGGTCATGAGTTCGATTCCCAGCCATGTACTTATCTGTGTGGAGTTCGTATGTTCTCCCCGTGTTTGCGTGGGTTTCCTCTGGGTGCTCTGGTTTCCTCCCACACTCCAAAAACATACTGATTGGCTGGTATTAAATTATCCTTAGTCTCTCTGTCTGTGTGTGTGTTAGGGGATTTAGACTGTAAGCTTCAATGGGGCAGGGACTGATGTGAGTGAGTTCTCTGTACAGCGCTGCGGAATTAGTGGCGCTATATAAATAAATTATGATGATGATGATGATGAAATCTCCACCTCCACACGAAGGGTCTGTGCATATTGTACTCACGTGCTGACGGAAGGTGAAAAAGTAAACCCATTTTCAACTAAAACACTTCTACCTGGACCCTATGAAGGTGTCAAACTGTGTATATTGCTCACTTATTTTGTATACTCAGAAGAACTAGCAGATTACACTTCAGGGTGAATATCTTTGGTCACTCTATTTATATAAAAGTTAATTTGCATAGAATCGAGGAAAGGGAATTACTTTCCTCTCTTTGCCTAAATTATGCCCTTGATGTATAAGATACTTATTCAACTAGACTATCAACAGGAACCCAAAAATAAATCTGATTTGTGTCGACTAAGGGGTATATTTAGTAAACTGCGGGCGGGTTTGAAAAAGTGGAGCTGTTGCCTATAGCAACCAATCAGATTCTAGGTGTCATCTTGTAGAATGTACTAAATAAATGAAAACTAGAATCTGATTGGTTGCTATAGGCAACAGCTCCACTTTTTCAAACCCGCAGTTTAGTAAATCTAGCCCTAAGTGTGGCACATTGTTGGGGAAGTGGTGATGACTGCGTTCCTTCTTCTAGAGAGGACGTCCCCAAACCCAAGGGGGAGAGTTCCCAGACCAAGACTAGACCCATCAATAATTGACACTTTATTTATTACAGAGGGTTAAGAAAAAAAATGAGAAGTACGTGGGTAAAGTTCACATCACTTATCGCTTATAAAAACATCTAAATATTAACGATTACTCACACTTAACCTAGATAATAGCCGCTACAGTTTAGCAATTTATTTTTAATCACCTTCACTGAAGTTTATGGCTACTAATTTGTCTTAAACTTTTATTATGTGGATTCACAATATAATAGATGTTAGATTCATAAAATTGAAATGGCTCAGTCTGATTATTGTCCATTAAGAGTCCGTGTTCTTCCCTATCAGCAAAGCGTTGTGTTTATGTGTAAAGACCCTACCGATATGATGAGTGAGATGCTGGCCTGTACGTTTTATCGCTTATCTGACCCCGTTGCGGGTGGGGTGTGAACATGGTCCTTACAAGTGCAAACCATGAAGCATGGTCTCTCTAACTTTATAGTCTGTATGTAATCTATTCTAACTAATTTCCATATTTTTAATATTTATCAGCGCTTACTCTTTTTCGTTCAGGCTTTACTCATATTAGTAACTCCTTTTCTGTCAAACCTGACCTCAGGGCTTACTACACAATGACCCTAATCCTCCTCTCTGTGCCCTCTGATACTTTGAAATCTTTTATCTTTTCAAGAAATGATCCTTTTTATTCTCCTCTGAACCAGTGATCTTTTCACTCTGTCCCCTCTTGTCTCTGTCCCCCACCCTCTTCTTCTTTTACTATTAACCCTTTGTTGTCTCCCTTGCTGTATTTCCCTTTGCTCCAATTGTTCTCCTGTCCCACCTACACTTCTGCTCAGTCCCTGAGTGTAAGCAATATTAGAGCAAACTAGATTTAAGCTGTCCCTGTAAGTTGGCTAGGCCAGCCAGCCAGCTCTTTGTAATATTGTCAGTTTTTTCCGCTCCAACACAGTTATAGCCATCCTGAATGTCACACCCATCCCTTGTAACCCAAGATACTTTACTATAAGAGAATTGCACCTCAATTAGATTACTAGGAGTGCTCTGGGAGGCAGGGTTCAGAATCTGTGGGGCCCAGTACTAATTACTTTAGCACAAGCTCTCTTGCCTTAATAAATGTTCCGCACACCCCTATCATAGTAAATATTTCCCCCCCCTCCCCTATCATAATAAATGCCCCCCCCCCCCCCATAGTAAATGTTCTGCCCCTGCCAAATTAACTTACCTTGTTCTTGAAGCGATGCTGTGGCAACTGGTCACTGATAGACTGGGAGCAGTGATGACATCACCGAGCGGTGCACACCCAGCCTATCAGTGCCTGGGAGGCGCACCATTGTGAAGGACGGGAAGGCGGTCATTCAGCGGGAGGTGTCTGACGTGGCCCCTTACAGCTGTACTGGCCGTACCCCCTGATGGCAACCTTGCTGGGAGGGGATAAAGGGATATGGGGGTGAAGTCAAACAATGGCAAATGTACTGAATGTGACCTTTGCTGGGATACTTGCTAGCACCATCATGGAAACTAGTCTGAGAAGTAGAATATTTACATACTTATTTTTCATATTTACATTAGATAGCTACAAAGGGACAACAACATATAGGCTTACAGTCCCATTAATGAATACTGTACACAGATATCCGTTCATTGGGATGTGTGTTGCTGCAGTTGTTGCCATGTAAGCATGCGTTAATATACTTTGTAACCAATTGCAATGCAGAAAGATGGTAAATGTATTTGATATGTATCCTGTTTTAAACAACTAATCCGATGAGCTGTGTGTTGTTGTTCTATGGAGGTGTCAGGGACAGATCTCAAAGTTCTGGTTAGATCTGTTTCTCAGTCACATACTCCCTTATGATGGCATACCTCTTAAAGTATATACATATATTCCAAGTATCAGCAAATGTGCATAATTAGATACCAAATAACATTTGCCTTTGAACATACAAAAATATTTTGTTAGTGTTTTAATAATTCTTAGTAATTCTAGTACATGTACTGTAATTTAATTTAACAGGTGACTGTACCCCTTCTAGTCTTCTCTGTGGCTGATTGTGCCACAGATTGCGACACCGTGACCTAGATAAGTTCAAGGAAACATGTACAGAGTTTTATTGAATACTTTACAAAATGAGTCATTTAACTTAAACATTACCAAGAAACATGTTCCAAGAAAAGTACGTTCCCAATCAAATCAATCCCCAAGAAAATGTTTTTTTTTTATTGTGGGTGCATAGCTTGTAACTTATTAATGATTAGAAAATAATAAATTGAAATCAATATAAATATAAATATATATATATATATATATATATATAAATAAAAATCTTGGGGAGGTATTCAATTGTTAGCGTTAACAGGAAAAAACGAGCGCTCAAAAAATCTTAGCGTTAATACGGTAATTACTCGCGAAATTTCAGCTCGCAGCCCCTTGGGCGGCGAGTTGAAATTCCGCGAGTAGACCCAGCATGCTTTGCCAATACATAGCAGCTTATTGCTAGAAGGGTATGCTGGGACTTGTAGTTTCTCAACACCTGGAGTGTCACACGTTAGCCAACACTGATCTAGAACATGGCTACTGACTGTAGTGGGACTGCACTCTGGAGCAACCAGGGCAGATGTTCCTTGTTGTTCTTGTGTGGCTGCAACTGTGTCCTACTCTTCCTTCTCCTTACTTCTGTTCCTGCCCCATACTCCTCCCTCTGATGTTTTCCTTACTTATAATGTAGCAATCTGTTTCTGAATCATAATTGGAAAAGAAGAGGTGTCTGAGTCTCTACAGCAAAATATCCCAGGAAGAATGTTTTGTTCATTAAGGGCATAGTGGAGCACTTAATACTCACTGGAGTGTAACACCTTAAGAACCACTAAACCTAAACTCATTGTTGCTTCCTGCGTTATTTAGGTACAACTAGTAGCGCCACAGAGGTCCCAAGCCATGGGTCCCCCTACCGTTTGGTTGACATACCAATGCCTGCATGTGATATGCTTATAAGCTAGGAGAAGTTTCAAAGTGCCTATGTAGTTGATTGGATAAGTCACGGCAGCCACCCAGGTCCGGTCAACACCATTGACAACTTTACTTTCGATCTTCTCCTGGTCGTTATCCTAGAGATCCATTATATGCAGGTGCTATGGGTTTAAGTGTCTTCTGAACCGCAGAAATCTAGAGAATGGGACCATCGAGATGTTATATTTTTGGAAGATATATTTCATTCCGTATCAGCTTCCACCCCCCTTCCCTTCCTCCTCTCCTGTCAAAAACACAAGTTGGCAGCACCCACAGAACTTCTGCTAGGTTTATTCACTTTATGTATTGTCTACCCTGAAGACTCTTTCTGTATTCATTGCCAGAATGTTTTGGCCCTGACGAAAAAAGAACCACGAAGCCCCAAATTTGACATCTTAAGATATAATCCATAAAGGTAAAGTACGTTGTTCAGTGTTACTCTACCATTCCACAGTAGTTACCGTCTCACTCCATTACAGACAGGTGAAGCTCCTTCCACATCATAAGGAGTGTGTCCTGATTGGATCTGAGACTGCGTTGTCATGACATCACTGCCTGTGGATGATTTAACCAATTTAAACTATGCATTTCTGCAATGCAAATCTGCCAACCTGTCAGCCATTGGCTGCATGTTTAGTTAGAGAAGCCCCTTCCTCCTAACATGACTGCCTGTTGCAGAGGAGTAAATAAGAGCAAAGTGGATATATTTATTTAGGTAAATATAATACATTTTATATATCTCTTTACTTGGATCCTTAACATTAAAATTTCTAAAAGCTGTGAATGTCTTTAGGAACACTACAGTCCCATCCACTTTTTAAAAGTTTGATTTCCTTAGAGGCTTATAAATTAGCCCCAATCAGTTATATATCCGTGCTGCAATTGGCTCCAGAGCGGTCATCAGAATTTGTGGGGCCCAGTACAAATGAAACAGGCAGGGGCACCCTTCTACTCCTTGACCCCCATCTAGGGCCGTAACAAGGGCTGTGCGAGAGGGGCGACCGCCCACAACGCAATGCAGAATGGAGGATGCAGTTTATGAATATTTTAAGTTCAATTGGTTAAAATTGAGGGCTAGGGTGGCAGTAGTCCTTCTCGCCCCAGGTGCTAAAATTTTAACTTACAGCTCTGCCCCCATCTCCCCGGACAAGGTGGATGCAGAGGTGACAGACAGTACTACTTACTCCTACCTGTTCTTGCAACTTCCACTACTGCTGGTGTCTCAAGCTCAGTGTCTGCTTTTCTATATCCTGGAATGTTGGGGCCCTATTTGGAAAATAGACAGGTGCATGAAATATAGAAAGTGACAGCCAGCCATGGAGTTAAATTAGTAGCACCCACGTTTGATAACATTTAACAAACAACCCCAACATTAAATTAATAGTATTGCCATTTAATAAATAAACCCATTTCCCTTCCCCAAATAACCCTAGAAATACATTTAATAAATACTTCTATTCCCACAATCATCCTCAACATTAAGTCATTTGGATTCACATTTAATAAACAGCCCTCCTCCCAAAATCAGCTCCACTATAACTTAATAGCCCCCAAACCACCCCAGCAATAAATTAAGGTCCCATCACCCCATTTTAAATAAATAGGCCCCATTATTAAATTAAATAGCTCCATCATCACTCCACAAATACATTAATAGCACCTACCGTTAAATATTTAGCCCACCTACCACCCTCATTACATTAGGACCCCCCCCTTCCATGCATGCTATCTTGGAAATGAAAAGCTCTTCTGTCTACTTCTATTGCAGCCTGCACACATGGGATGTCTTCACAGAACAATCATGTCTCTCCTCTTCTGACCTCCAGTATCCTACGGGGTCTTGTCACTTATTATCTGTAAAGCGCTATCAATTCACTTTTTCTGTGCAGTCCTGGTATTGGGTAAAAAGGAGCCAAAAACTTGTAAGACCAAAGTGGTTGGGATCACTAACCAGCAGTCGCAACACGCTTAGATTTTAATAGCTGTAACTCTCGTTTGACGCATTTCTTCCTCAGCCGGAACATTTAATCAGAAGCATGGATTCAAATCAAAAGTGCCGGCAATTTATGTCCATGTTATCCAATCAGTTGACACAGGTAATTAGAGATGGTTATGCAGAGCCTGCAAGCCTTTACGGTCTCATTTTATACACCCCGCACCAAACAATGAATGAAATATAACACTAATTTTAACTAAATACACAGACGACACCTAAAAGGTATATACATGTGAACGATATTGGGTTTGTGTCAAGGTTCAGCAATACGTAGCCTATAAAGTAATTTAATGTGAAGTAATGGTTTTACTTGTTCTATATGTTTAGTTGGCTTTTCAGTTCCTTTTTTTTCCCCCTGCACTTTTTAACGTCTCGTATTTGTGTTTCCCAGTGCAGTATGAGGAGACATTCTCGACAGGCTTCAGTCACAGTGCTCGTCAGTGCTACACTGTATCCACCTCACACAAGTGTTACGCAATGAAGACGGAGCTGCACCTGCTGTTCCTCCTATTCAAGCAAGAAGTGCCTACGTTTAGCATGCACGCTATAGCTAATAAAACCATGCAGGTGTTTACCAAGGACTTTCTTTTCTGAGACACGTTATGGTCACCGTACAGGATCTGTATCCTAGTGTTTGCAAAACCCACTTCAATCTGTCACCTTTGTATTTAATTAGGGGCTGTATGGGCCACTTCTATTTCCTAGTGAGGTAGCTGTTTCCATCATACTCATTGTTCAAAGGCTCATATTATTTAGCTTCCAATATTGTCCTTATTTGAAATATCTATTGAACACCCAGACAATACGTCAGATGTCGCAACACTAGGACGTAATACAGATCAGGTGTTCCAGTCATACTAAAGTGCAGACTTTGGCCTAGATTTACTAAGCTGCGGGTTTGAAAAAGTGGGGATGTTGCCTATAGCAACCAATCAGATTCTAGCTTTCATTTATTTAGTACTTTCTACAAAATGACAGCTAGAATCTGATTGGTTGCTATAGGCAACATCCTCACTTTTTCAAACCCGCAGCTTAGTGAATCTAGCCCTTTGTTTTTTTTTCCCCACGGTGGCACATCTATGGCACACAGACATTTTGGGGAGAAAAAGGCACAAAAGAAGTACAGTGTTTATTAACTGGCATTAATGCAACAAAATACTAAAATGGTCAGATTGTAATTATCTTTTTAACTTTGATTTTTTTCTATACTGTTGTATTTTCTGTCTTGAGAGAAATTCTTACTGAACCAAAGTGGTTTGTTTGGTTTGATTTTTTATTTTTTGAGCATTGACTACTATTTAAATAGTATTTGTGGTGTTATATTTTACATTCGCTATCCAAACCTTCCCAATAATCTGAGGCTAGTGTCAATTGACATTGTGGAATGCTGGACACATGGCAGTGAGTCAGAAAACGTTATGTCACAGTCACTTCTGCTGTGTGAACGCACGGCAAAGAGCCACACCGTGTTGTGACACCAGCCTAAGGCTGACACAAGTAGAGGACCAAATTGCATGTGTCCGTACAAATGTGTTACTCTGGGGTATCTCCAAGGGCCCTATGTAGTGCGATTACCTGGTCAACGTACACCAATGCCTATGCAATCATCCACTAACCAGGTTTTTTATCGGGTTGGCTCTTGATATTAAGGTGTGTCAGCCTTATAATATGAGATTTCCATGGCTTCATCTGGATTCATAGATGTTGCAAACAGAAATATTAATGTTTCCAGTCCTAATTCTTTCCCAAGCCTTTTTTTTCTCCAGCTTTTTCTATTTTAAATGAAGTATCCCTCAGTATTTTTGAAAGATGGGATTGTCAAAGCATTTTCCATAATAGTGAGCAGCACATTCTGTCATTACAATAGGACGATGCACCAAGAGACCACTTGCGCCAGGTACATGTACTATTTTCTGTAGTTTATATTATAAACAATGTAAATAGTATATATTTGTAATGGATTTTAATAAAGGCAAACTTCTTTTTCTGTTCTGATAAATGTATGAGAATTTTGTAATAAAATATCTGTTATTTATGTGTGTATGTGTAGTAAGCTGGACAAAATTATAGCATTATATATATGAAAACTGTATCCGTTTTTGCATTACACAGGTCCTCTATAAAATTTCTCTGGCCTCATCCATTTTCTTCAAAATGTCCTGAGTTCTTATATTGAAGGCCTGTGTTGCATTGCTTATATTACGGTCAGAAAAACTTGACATTCAGAAGCTGCCTCAACCTTGTTTCAGGATGCACAGCTTTTAATGGGAAACACTGTTTCCCTGTCACACATGAACATTTTAGAGCACAAATGCTTGAGACAGAGAAGCAATGTTTCACTACAGAGCTTTTGATCATAGTGGTTTTGTTACTAGAAAAACATGCATTCAGAAACTCTAGTGTTCCACTTGTCTCTCTCATAAACATTTAGGACCATATTCTCAAATCAAAGGTTTCAATAATTCATGCTGTGAAAATATTATATTTTACACAAGCAGCAGCCGAGTTGGTATCTCCCTCAACCCTTTCCTAACCAGCCGTGTGCTTAATAATGTTGTGTCTTGATCTTAGTAATCCAGTGGTGTAAAACAAGACTAAGAACTAGAGATGTTCACTGACACCCGTGTTCTGGTTTTGGTTTTGGATCTGGATTAACCTTGTGTTTTGGTTTTGGATCATGATTTCTTTTCTAAAATCCCATTTTTTTATTTTTTTTTCCCCCTACATTATTATTAACCTCAATAACATTAATTTCAAGTCATTTGCAGTCAATTTTGACCACCTCACAGATCACAATATTATTTACATACACTTTCAAACAAAGACAGCAGCAGTTCTTGCCAGTGATAAGAAGAAGGCCATTGTCATGCCTGGGCATAAGACGAAAAAAATCCACCTCTTATGTGTGAATTATTTTTTACCCAAATCCTGGCCATTTGTAGCATTGTAAAGCCACAGTCAGTAGAGGTTGGGACCTTAACCATCTAGGACCCTCATCCATGTTGCGCCATTTGAAGCGAGTTCATGGAAGGCTTTTGTGAAAATCAGAAACTTACGCTGAAAAATACCAAACAAGCAGTCCAGCATCAGCTACCTCTCTTCTCTCAGCTAGATCTCAGCACCTGCAATCTACACCCCCAACACATTCAGCATCAATATCCTCACAATGTGACTGCAGATTTAGAAGACCAAGCCAACCAGACCTATTATTTCTATTTCAGCAATGACAATTAGCGATGGAGCTCTCCTGAATTCCACTGTAGACTTTGAAGAACACTGCTACCCCCTCCTCTTTCTTTTCTACCTATGACGCTGCCCAACTGCACTAGAGACTGCCAAGAACTGTGCTACCGCTTCTGTGTCCCTCTGTGAAATGGTGTTGGATCGCCGTGGAGGGCGCTACTTATAGAATCCAAAGTTCCCGAGATTCGATGACGTAAAGACATTTTGCCTCATTTTCAATTCCGATGGAACGCGAGCCGGCTCGGTACTCGGATCTGATAAGTTCGGGTGTGTTCGGTTTTCAGGGTATCGAGCCTGAGCATTTCCACTGAGAACATGGTTCTTCAGGAGAAGACGAGATTACTATGCTACAGTTATACTTACACAGATACTGTGCTGTTTTTTTGCAGCAGCAAAGCCAGTTTCTCTAGTGTATGGGATCCATTTAAAGGAACACTAAATACAAAAATACAAGTTTGTACAGTGTAAACTATAAAGTTGGTCACTGCCATCCAGTAGCTGTGATCCTATAGCTGGGCTGGTGTAGAAAAAATAAGAGAATGTTGGAGATTAAAATTAAATTTATGTAAATAGCAGAAGTATCAACGTACGGGCAAAGGGCATCAAGTGCTGCTTGCCAGGAGCTCCGTTTCCCAAAATAGTTAATTTGTTTTAAGGAACGGAGTTCCCAATAAGCAGCCCTTTATATTCTTTATCTGTCAGTGGATACTTATGATGTTTATTCAAATACATTAATTTATAATCTCAAGTGCTATCCTTTTGTTTTTGAGATATTCAATATGAAAATGTATATTGTTGTAGTTATATCTATAAAAGTTCCAATATTTTGACAGGCATGAATACCGTTTAAATGGTATGTAGCCTTGTTATCTACCTGACTGATGATTATTGTCCTCTTATCCATTATTTTATGTTCACTGCCGCTCTATTCAACAGGGCTACTGACAGAAAGTCTTATCTGCATTGGGAAATAATTACAATGGTCAAAGTCTTATTCAAAGTTTAAAAGTTCAATATCCTCACCACGGTTTATTTGCAGTGGTCTGGTGAGAGAATATTATATATGGTTATATATAGGGTATATGTGTGTCTGACTGTTATTTACTTTAGATTGCATTGTAATGATTGTTGAGTTCTCATAGTTATGTTCTCATTTATAAACAAAGGTCAACAACTACGACGTGATAAACTCTGCTTTATTCTGAGGTTTGAGAGTGACATAAATATTAGAGATGAGCAGTTTGGATTCTATGAAATCTGACAGATCTGAGTTCTGGGTCCGCCAAGTCGAACCAAAACACAACTAGGTTTCTTGCACCGAATTCAGATCTGAAAACGAGGCAAAATGTCGCATCTCGTGAGTGTTTGATCAATATCTTCTAAATATTGCCCTTCCTCCTGTCCTCATCTGCCGATTTAGAAGAGAGAGCATTTGGGGAAGAGAGGGACTGCAATGCTCTCCGGAAATTGCTTTGAGAGGCAATTTATATAACAAGCAATAGCTAGTTTATGTAGACATCAGTCTGCAAGAATTGTGTGCTGCCTCAAAAGATTGTAGATAATGAGGGTGATGATTGTGTTGAACTAAGGCAGCCACCAGTGGTACCACCTCATGCCCATGATAAGTGCATTATCATGCTAGGGCAGAAGACCAAAAAAAGCACCTCTTGTGGTTGGAAATATTTTTATCCCAACCCAGACGACATTTGTCAAGGCATCTGTAGTCTTTGCCATGACAAAATAAGTAGATATAGGGACGTTGATCATCTAGGCACCTCCTCCCTGTTTCGCCATTTTCAGCGATTTCACTCAAGCAGTTTTTCAACAGGTTTAAAATTGTGTATAGTATAGTTGTTCACCATTTTTGCCTCTGGGTGCAGCCCACCTTCGTCTATCTAAATAGGTATTGTAGCATGCCTTGCACACAAAACTTGGATGTTCAGAGGTTATAAACAACTAATTTGCATTTACACAGACTTTCTAGTTCTGATATCACAGTGGAAGGGGAATTGTTGGTACCTGCAGCATGTTTAAAATGTCCTATAAATCTAACAGATTTGTTCACTTTTGGGAGTCAATCTCATGTTGAGTTGTGTCCTTTTAAACAGAACACCGATCATTTGTGAGTTTACCATTCCTTTTTATTTTACAAGAAACTATTGCATTATATCCTTGTATGTTCATTTGTTAATTGTTTTCCATCTTAAGCATTATGGATTTACTTTCCATATTTAATTACACTTAGTAAGTTAATGTCCCTGTGTTCTTGCAAATTGCAGAATTAGCTTGGTGTTAGCATAGTTGAAACAGAGGAGATCGCTTGATTTATGATAACTCTGGAGCAGGGGAGATCAGTTGGTTTATGATAACTCTGATGAAAGTAAATTAGTTCAGAGGGTGAACCGAAGGCTTCCTGAGTAAGAGTGTCAGTTCTTCGCAAAAAAAACCTTGGTGGTGGCATAATTAGCAAATTAGTGTGTGGGATATACAGGGAGAGTTTGAATCATTTTTAAACAGACCTGGTGGTTTTTGATTAACCCTTTGTCACACACATCTATCACGCAGGTTCAGGTGAGTGCTGGATCGTGACTATTACAACTGATTAATGTAACTCCAATGTGAAGACAGGACTAAGTGTACCCTATTATACCCATTCACCGAATTGAGTAAATCTAGGATGTTGATTCATATTTTCACTTGCGCAGGACAGGTGCACTGTCTTTCAAACATTGTTGGTCATACACCAGAAAGCATATAAGATTGGGTCTGAATAATCTATGCGCAAAGGTAATAGTGGCGTATCAATCGGAGAGAACATTCACTACCAGGATAGTCCCGTACGTGACTGCCAGACACCCATTTTATCTGTACGCAGCTACCCAGTGACATTCTGCATGTAGTATTCCATACACAACTGTCAGGTTGCATTGCAATGCACACAGCATGGACTATCCACTTGGCACTTGATATGTACTATATGGACACTTTGAACGCACAGGACATTTCCATATGCAAGTGCAGTGCTATTCTACATACATTAGGAGCTATTTTATGAAACGTGAATTGCTCCTTTAAAATGGAAAGGAATAATGAAGATAAAAGTGGGAGATATTTGATTTTAGTAGGCACATTTGAGACTTTGGGATATATTTACTAAACAGGTTTGAAAAAGTGGAGATGTTGCCTATAGCAACCAAGAAGATTCTAGCTTTCATTTATCTAGTGCATTCTACAAAATCACAGCTAGAATCTGATTGGTTGCTATAGGAACCATCTCCACTTTTTCAAACCCGCAGTGAGGTTTTGGGCTTTTGGGATTTCCAGACCAAATAAATATAATATTAAAATGAGATTAAATTTGAGTAACCTTTACATTTTATTAGTAGGGGAAATTGAAGCAATAGTTATAAGATTTTTGGAATAATATAACATTTCAGCAATGCTGTTCTCCCATTTAAATATATAGGTATAGTCCTTCAAACTTTAGTTTTGTGACTATATCCTTTAAAATAGTAGAAATATTATATTTCTAAAATTGAAATAGAACAGGTGCAATATGCAACTCTAAATATCTTATAGGCTTCGTAATTAATGTAACGTAATTAGTGTCTTTTTTTTTTTGCTGCAAATATTATTGCACACTAACAAACCACATGTGTTTTCTTGTAAAACTTAATATACATAATTGGGGATTATAAATCATCACAGTTAATATTGATGCAGATATTGTATACCTCTTGCAAATGATTTGCAAATGACTGTCGCCTGTTCTTACAACCCTGCAGCTCTTATGTTTGATTTTATTGCCTGGATTTGCATTTTCAGGCTCTACACTTATTTCCTGGTATTTAATCAGAAGGTAGCGTTCTCCAGCTGAAAAATTGCTGTCTCATTTTGCAAATCTGCCTTTCTTATTTGAATTAATGAATGTGATTGGATGTCATGCGTGGGTGTGTGTCATTACTTCATCGTACAATAGTGCATCTATACCACACATAGTTGTACAAGTGCCAGCATGCCCAAACATTTTAGGGCTTGATAGGACTAATGGGTGCTGCACAGAAATGGCATACTTGCCAACTCTGCCGGAATGTCTGGGAGACTCCCGCATTTCGCATTTCCTAGTGAAGTGGGCAGAATTCGGTTCAACGCGTCATTTTAGCCAAACGCCGCGATTCCCGGTGAATGTCATTACATCACGGGGTGGGGCTAAAATTACGATATTTTTGGGGCCCCGCCCCCTACACGCCCACCTCTCCCTGGCAGCTCCCGGAAGAACAATTTTAAATGTTGGCAAGTATGAGAAATGGATGTTGCTCAATCAATTTATAGGTTCACAGCAGGTGATTGAAAGGGTGGGGTTATCCTGAAAGGAGCAAATAGAGAAGAAAAAAAATCCCCCAGCACACTGCTGTAAACAAGTAAAAGAGCTGCAATTCTTCTTCCATGCAAAATGCAGAAATATGGGGACTAAATGTGCACCAGCAAAACAATTGTTAAAATCTTTTCTTTTTTTTTTTTTTATCCCAGCACCCACCTCACTGGTGTTGGGGGGAGTCCTATGTTTTCACTAGTTTGAACTGCATGATGATACACTTAATAGCGCAGGGGCACAGTCATTGCAGAATGGTTGAATGCTATGAGGAGAGCTGCCAATGTAACAGAGAGAGCTACCAGTCTGACAGAGAGAGGTGCCAGATTTATTGTCGGCGAATAAGCTGCCAGTGTCAGAGAGCACACTACCAGTGCCAGAGAGGGAGCTGTCATTGCCAGGCTCAGGTGCCCAGAAATAGTCCAGATCTGACCCAGGTGTCCAGAGGAAGTTGACAACTGGTCCAAGTGTCCAGGGGGAGTACGGAACTGTTCCAATTATCTACAGGAAGTCCTGAATTCCACCTGTACAAAGTGTCTGCCTTTGCTACTAATTCTATTCTTTGGCCTACTCTTAGGGGACCATCAAAGTCTTTGACCTCTACTTCAGGTGCCCCCCAGGATTACAAACACTGGTCTATATGCACAGCAAGTGTGAACAATCCGTTTAATCCTGTAGTGCACTATATACAGGGCTGAGCTCCATTATAGCAGCCTGTCTGAACTAGGGGTCTGGCCTTGAACTGCTTATTACAGCATGGACTATCCCCCCCTTTATCTTCACATATTTGTAGACATTATTATTGTTGGGACTACTCCACTCATTTTCACATATTTGTAAGGTAATCCATATGGGAAAGGAAAATAAAAACTTTATTGAAACCACACACTGCTGCCGAGGAGCACCCAATACTAAATGCCCTTGTGGTTAATAGCCAGGGAGCCAATCAGCAGTGATCTCTGACACCGCTCAGCCAATTACGGAGAGCTGTTAGGAACAGCAGGTAATTTCTGTTTTTTTTTGGGTGCTACAGTATTGCATACATTAGGATGTCGGCCTGGGTGTGATCACATGATCTCCACCCACCTGCAGCTTAATCTGACAGCTGCACTGATTTTCTACTGCTGCTTGAAATAGTTGTTAGGTTAACTGAACCATTGGCAGTTACAGCGTTCACAAGTTTGCTGCTCCATACTCCTGTGCATATTCTGCTTTTGTCTGGTAATTTGTTTTGACCTCTGCCTGTGACCTGACCACTCCTGATCGCTGCCTGGATTGACTTTACTGCTTGTGACCCGACTACGTATATTGCTGCCTGGACTGACCCTTTTGCCTGATGTTTGACTCTGACTCTTGTCTGAGATACCACTTGCCAGCCACAAGATCATGGTGCCTGCTATGTGCTCCATTGGACTTTTGTCAGCTGTGATACTCATTCCAGATTTACTCCAAAAACACACTAATAGGTTAATAGCCTCCTATCAACATTGACCCTAGTCTGTCTCTGTCTGTGTGTGTGTATGTTAGGGAATTTAGACTGTAAGCTCCAATGGGGCAGGGACTGATGTGAGCGAGTTCTCTGTACAGCGCTACGCAATCAGTGGCGCTATAGAAATAGCTGCTGCTGATGATGATCGTGCAACCTTGCTACTACACTTTACTTCGTACTGTGTGTTCTTGCCATTTCTAAACAGGCCACAACTGGCATTACATCCATCCTCTACTCTACACTGCCAAGCTGATATACTGGTGGAAGTTGGTATTACTTCACATTGCAATTCAGTATATCTGCAAAACTTGTTCCAGGTGCATCCTGCATCCCAGTTGCCATAGAGATCTCTGCTCTGCATCCCACTACCAAGAGTCTATAAGATAATTATTGGCACGCAACTGCTCATCCTCATGTTAAACTTTTGTAGCAAATTCTTCTTATTGTCATTTTGGAGCTCCTTTAGAGTTGGACGCGGAGGTGTATCTCCTGTGGGTGCTGGAGGTTTGGTGCAATGATACATAATGATGATGATGATAACAATCGGTAGTATTAGCTTCTAGCTGCTTCTGATTGGCTGTTGCGTCATGACCCCTCCTACTGATAGCACTTTAGTGTGGCTGCTTTATTGTATGAAGTCGCTGCTCGGTGGCTAAGTGGTTAACACTTCTGCCTCACAGCGCTGGGGTCATGAGTTCAATTCCCGACCATGGCCTTATCTGTGTGGAGTTTGTATGTTATCCTTGTGTTTCCTCCGGGTGCTCTGGTTTTCTTCCACACTCCAAAAACATACTAATAGGTTAATTGTCTGCTATCAAAATTGACCCTAGTCTCTCTCTCTCTGTCTCTGTCTCGGTCTGTGTGTGTGTGTTAGGGAATTTAGACTGTAAGTTTCAATGGGGCAGGGACTGATGTGAATGAGTTCTCTGTACAGCGCTGCGGAATCAGTGGCGCTATATAAATAAATGGTGATGATGATGCTGTTTATTCACATTACTTAATTGATATTTGGACTATGGCAGGTCAGACGAATTTGATTTGATTTTTAAGGAAGAAAACATCAGATGGTCTAGTTAAATATACCTTATATGGTAAATTTGCCTTTCGTATTTATTAATGACACTGTTCAGACATTATTCTCTCTTGTGTATATGACACTTGATTACATTATGAAGTCAAGCCACATATCTACACTTTGTCTGTGCTATCTCTATGCTTTCATGGTGTGTAAGCATTCCTACTTGTTACTCCTGACGTAAACCTGGCACATATGCTACTGATGTTCACCAGGATTCCTGTTTAGTTGCATCTGACTGAACATATATATGTAATGACACCTTGTCATGCGAATGTCTTTTCTTGCGTACTAAATTTAGTGCAAGGTGTCTCCTGAACATCTGTGGAGACCCCTGGTGCCAATTTTATGGATGGACTCTACGCTCATTTTTCCTCGCACCGAAAAATGAACGGAGATTCATACCATAATTGCCGGCGATCTGTGCATCCGGACATCTCGTGATGTCCGAGCGCTACATCGCCGGAAATTGAATCTCACAAGACTTACTGTAATGCACTTACATGTGAATACCCTCAATATGTCTCTCCAGGGGCAAACAGCTGCAAGGGCAAGATATTTGTATAACACTAAATACTGGAGCAAGTTGTGCTCATTTGAAGTGAGACAAATAATGCAAAGCTACAAAAAGTGCAAAAGCACTTGTCTAATTTTAAATGAGCTCCTAATTTATTAGCCAATGCCACACCACCATCAATAAGGTGCTTTTGTGGTCAGGGTGGTGCCCATAGGTTTTACTGTAATAGCTCTTCTTAAGGCCGCTAACCAAGGTGATCCCATTATCAGCTACAGTTCTTGAAGGACATATGTAGAAATAATAATGGCTATTGAATTACCTTTTATGAGAGTATTACACTTAGTTGAATACATTTAAATAATGGCACCTCTTCATCTGAGGTATGTTCTGTAGGTCCTTGACACTGATGTAGTTTCAAGAACCGGCTGTCAATCAAGTGGAATATCCTAGAAAGATGGGACACTCAAAGAGGCAATCACCATGTGGTATCACTAGCTGCAGTTGTCTGCTGTCAGCTAGTAGCTTTGCCTAGAAATATCAGGATTGCATGTTCCCCTGCCATCTTCACACGTCTTAAGTTGGGTCAGAAGAGAGAAATGGCCACTCCTTTGGGGCTTTTTTTAAAATATATTTTATTCAATTTTTGTCAAATATAAACGGTACAGCATATGCTATGATAATACAACTCATAACAGTATTAACATCGAGAGTTTATATTGCCGGGAGGGTGTAAAACTCGGAACCACTACCAGGGGAGTGATCCACAAGGGTAAATAACATATAGACAGACGTGAATCAAAAGTATAATAGTTATGAGGTATCCGGAGTACCATAAAGGGAAGACTAAGAGGAAATATCAGAATTTGAAAACAGAGGAGGAGGAGGAGAGTGGGGGGGGGGTAGGGTGTGTTAGTAGAGGGAAGAATAGTGAAGAAGGAAGGGAAAACAGGTCCTAGCGAGACTCGGCTCAAAGAGTTACTGAAATATCTATGTTTTCATTTTTTAAGAAGAGGAATGTGTAGCGGTGAAGTAATCTTGCCATCTATGCCAAGTGGAGAGAAATTTGTAAGGGCGATCGTTAACTACACTAGTCATGTTCTCTAGGTTATATAAATACCAAACACTCTGAATTAGTTCCGAAATAGAAGGGCTCTCTGATTGTTTCCATTTCCTGCCTATTAAGCATCTGGCTGCGGTCAGAATATGACCACATTATTTTGTGGGTGTCAGGAGGTACTCGAGGGAGGAGAAAGTAAGATAGATGGACTGGGGATCTTAGATTAGTTATTTTATGAATAAGGTCAGCTACCGCCTTCCAGAAGGGGATGATTTTTGGGCAGCTCCACCAGATATGGGACAGAGAGCCACGCTGGCCACAGTTGCGCCAGCAGAGGTCATAGGTTGTCGGATAGATTGTTTTCAATTTGGATTGGACTAAATACCAGCGGAATAAGTGTTTGTAAGAATTTTCTTTTATCTGCGTACAGATAGAGGATTTGGCTGGGGCTTTTTATTTTTTATCTCCCAGAGGCCCTTGCAATCCCAGTGTTGATGGAATATGTAATCTTTCCTCAGCAACCAATCAAGGTATTTTGTGTCAGGTCCACAGGAGCTGACCAAGGATCTGTCTGTCTAATAAGTCCCAGTTAAGCAGCTTGAAATTACTGAGAAACTTGTGACTCTTGGGGAATCTGTAGATAAGAAAGGCATTATTTGACAGTAAATGCCAACAAAACATCCCCCTAGAAATTTTTATTGATTTACTACATTTGACACCTGAATGTAACTTTCAATCTGAAAGCCAATATTTCTTACAAATATTGGGCACAGCAATGGGCTCAAATATGGCCTAGAGTTATGCAACATTTACATGCACTATTTTGAAAGTGAACATATTCTACAAAACTTTGAACAACATATTGTATATTATAAGTGCTATATTGATGATCTTTTCCTTCTACTGTATATTCTGGTACCAAAATCCAAATTTTTGCTATGTTTGAGAATGTTATTCCACTAGATACTCCAGTGGGGTTTACCATGGAATATAGTGCTATTTGTGACCCTTGATTAAGTTTATTATAGCTCAATGTAGCCCATTTTTTCTCTCTTTAATGTGTTTTATTTATGAGTACTTGCCTGCTTATCCATGTTTTAACTAATACCTTGTTTTCTTTTGTAGAATATGATTTTATGTTTTCATTTTGTGTGTGTGTTAAGCTATTCTTACTTTATAGTTTTCAGCTTTTGATGTATATTTTTGTGTTTATTTATTTCTGCCATGGTTTATCTACTTGTCTTAAAAGTTTGGTTATTTTACATTAGGGGTCCTTTGTTTCTGTTGATATTTTCTTAATTGTGCTTTGGGTTCTTTGATTATTTTTTTATTATTATTATTTATTTTGTACCTCTCCAGGTGCAAGTGCAAGTTACTTTAATCTAAAAATATGTCTGCATCTTTTTTTGCTTGCGCTGTGAAGCAAACATCATTTTTTCAAATTCCCACGTGGATTTCCAACTCTGAATCAGGCTTCAAAGGTCTGGCGCGCATAATTTTACCACCTTACTTAAGTTGTGTTGATGATGTCCCAACTTTTACATGTTTCAAACTTGCACATCGAAGAACCTATTCACCGAGTTAATACCCACACAACCCTGGATGCCGAGAGTTTCAGGTCCTCAATGGTACCCCAAGGATGTAGTGGTAATGGTACAAACTGGTGTCCTCCGGGAACTCGATGGCACAACTTATAGAGCCCAGCTGTGTACACCATTACACTACTACACTGATACCACCCCCAACAAGGTAAAGGGGTTACTCATTGGTGGGAACAGCAATGCCAGACAGCAGAGACCTGTGTGGGAGGAGCTTATATGTGGAGGACCACTAGAATTTGGTCCTCCTCTTCTTAGCTGCAGACTACAGTAGATAGTTCTGGAGAACATCGGAGGAGTTCTGGAGAACATTGGCCACCAATGCCAGACAGCAGAGACGTGTGGGAGGAGCTTATCTCTGGAGGACCCCTAGAATTTGGTCCTCCTCTTCTCAGCTGCTGACTACAGTAGATAGTTCTGGAGAACAACGGGGAAGTTCTAGAGAACATTGGCCACCAATGCCAGACAGCAGAGACATGTGTGGGAGGAGCTTATCTCTGGAGGACCACTAGAATTTGGTCCTCCTCTTCTCAGCTGCTGACTACAGTAGCTAGTTCTGGAGAACGGGGAAGTTCTGGAGAACATTGGAGAGCAGCTGGGGGAGACATTATTACTGGATAACTGTCCCTACTCTGCTGACTCCAGACATTGGCCACAAACACTCAGTTTAAGAGGAGTGAAAGTGGATCAGGTGACAAAGGTCAAATCAAGTAATCAAGTAAAGCAGATGCCACTGGTCAAAAGGAATTGATCACTCACTGATGTCTCAAGTACTAACACTGAAATTTACAGAATAAGAACCAATGAACTTTTGTTAACTGGAATACACCTTCACTAGAACCATTAGATAATTCTAAGCTATGATCTCTGGGAAAATATGCAAATAATCCTGTCCAAAAGGAGAAGGGACTTTGGACAGCCTTGTTTGCACTCATGTGAAGAGCCATGCAAACGGTTTTACTTAGAAGTTTCTTTTCCGTTTGGTAAAGGTTTATTGCAATACAAATAAAACTGTATGATAATTATCTGTAGTTATAACTTTATGGTAACAATTTACTAGCAAAGTTCAATAGTGCAAATGTGCAGCAGCCAATAAAATACTTGCTTTTGTTATCTAGCATTAGATTAAATGAAGATAGTCACCAATTGCACTTTGTTAGCAAATATTGATCTTGTTATTAATATTTCTGTAAAATCTATGCATTCAGCTGGTAACTTAAACTTCCCAGATTCATGGGGCTGCTATTAACCCCTCCAACTCTCCCCCAAAAGCCAAACCATAATATTCCCAAAGGTCCAGTAGCCGTCCCAAATAAATTATATTCCAAATGTCCATGAAAACAATCCTCTTATCTTCGGTCCAAAGACCCCATTTTGTATTCCAAAAGTCCATGAAAATCTTCTGGTCTTCAGTCCAAAGGACCCCCAAATAAATCCACAAGAACAGGCTTGGCCCCCCCAAAAAAAGAGCACACGACCGCACTATGGTCTGCTATGGCAGACCCTCCTACCACAGAATAAAAAATTAACAGACGTGACGTCTATTTATATTGTACGGGGGTTTCCCCAAAAAACAGGTGAGCAATTTTCAATTGAATCATAAAAGATATTAAATTATCCCATGGAAAACTGTTTTTTTATTATTATTTCTTATATCAATCATTGGAGGAACAAATCACTTACTGAAGGAACCACATCAACTTTTGAAGAAAGCAGTTTATAATTGAAACAACTTAGAGGCACCACCATTAGTTGAGTCCCTTGCCTGCGTCATTTGTACTGGGCCCCATGATTTCTGATGGTGGTCCTGCTTGCCTGTCCTGTTCCACCTCTCCAGGTATAAAGGGTTGCAAGTTTAGGATACTCTAAATAAGAGGTGGGCAACAGTGAGCCTTCAACTACATCCCCCCAGCCAGCTGCTTCCGATCTTATCAGAACGGGGGCACCCAAGTTCTGTGTAAGTGACCACCTCTGCACAGAGCAGCGGGACATGTGTAAACGCAGAGGGGAAGGCAGACCACAGTGCGGTGCCTTTGAAGGCTGGAAAATGTAAGCGAATGCAATTTGATAGCTTCAACTACTATGTTTATTATATACATAATAGTATATATATATAGAAACAGACAAAGCATTGTATAATTACTGCTTACCACTAACTGGTATAACTTGTTTTTTATTTTCATGAAAGATATGTTTGTTTTGTATAATGTAATGTAGGTATTAGACACCATCAGTTTATCCTGTAATTGAAGATGATCTCTATTCAATTTATGGCTCAAGTGAGATTATCATTGTTTTCTGTTAACCTATTTAATAAAAATATATCAGACAGTGGAAAACAAAAGGCATTGGAAACGGGAGGATTTGCTTACATTACCAGACTAAGTACAGCTGTAGTAATAGTTGGGATGTGACTGACTTCCATTCTCCTAATCCTTAACTGTCATTCCCCTAACCACTGACTGACTACCAGTCTCCTAACCATTGTCTGACCTCCATTCTCCTAACCATTGTCTGACTTTCATTGCTCTAACCATTGTCTGACTTCCGTTGCTCTAACCATTGTCTGACTTCCGTTGCTCTAACCATTGTCTGACTTCCGTTGCTCTAACCATTGTCTGACCTCCATTCTCCAAACCATTGTCTGACCTCCATTCTCCTAACCATTGTCTGACTTCCGTTGCTCTAACCATTGTCTGACTTCCGTTGCTCTGACCATTGTCTGACTTCCGTTGCTCTAACCATTGTCTGACTTCCGTTGCTCTAACCATTGTCTGACCTCCATTCTCCTAACCATTGTCTGACTTCCGTTGCTCTAACCATTGTCTGACTTCCGTTGCTCTGACCATTGTCTGACTTCCGTTGCTCTAACCATTGTCTGACTTCCGTTGCTCTAACCATTGTCTGACCTCCATTCTCCTAACCATTGTCTGACTTCCGTTGCTCTAACCCAGGGGTGGGCAAACCAGTCCTCAAGGGCCATAAACAGTTCATGTTTTTAGGATTTCTGTCTGTAGAAACAGCTGGGATAATTACTGACCCAGCCAAATAGATTAACTCAGCTGTGCATGATTAAAGAAATCCTAAAAACACGAACTGTTTATGGCCCTTGAGGACTGGTTTGCCCACCCCTGCTCTAACCATTGTCTGACCTCCATTCACCTAACCATTGTCTGACCTCCATTCACCTAACCATTGTCTGACCTCCATTCACCTAACCATTGTCTGACCTCCATTCACCTAACCATTGTCTGACCTCCATTCACCTAACCATTGTCTGACCCCCCATTCTCCTAATCATTAACTTTCATTCCCCTAACCATTG
Source organism: Mixophyes fleayi (assembly GCF_038048845.1). Classification (NCBI taxonomy): domain Eukaryota; kingdom Metazoa; phylum Chordata; class Amphibia; order Anura; family Limnodynastidae; genus Mixophyes; species Mixophyes fleayi. The sequence continues at coordinate 22,154,461 of NC_134412.1, forward strand.
ACTGACTACCAATTTCCTAACCATTGTCTGGCTTTCATTCCCCTAACCATTGACTGACTTCCTTTCTCCCAACCATTGACTGACTACCAATCTGCTAACCATTGTCTGACTTTCATTGCCCTAATCAGTGACTGACAACCAATCTGCTAACCATTGACTGACTTCCATCCTCCGAATCAGCCATATGATGGGAAGCCATGTCTAAAATACAACTTCATCCAGTATGAGAAGTTGATGCTTTTGGAAACATTCAGTACGAGTTAAAGAAATGTTTTATTTAAACATATATTTATTAAAAAAAAAATAATTATATATATATATATGTACACAAATCTATTGCTACTACATAAATTATCATCCTATGCCTGAAAGATCATCATTTGTGTAAAAGTTACTGCTTGTCAATCGTGTATATAGATAGTATTTAAAGTGCAATGAGCCCTGGATGACCCTTGCCTGTTGATTTTATCCCAGGGTAGAATGTGAACTGATCACGTGATCTAATCCTGGGACGACCTCTTCCGCTAGGTACATCTCCTTTCAGTCTCCAGCCCTCAGCGCCATAAAGAGAAATTTACAATTGGAGATGCCACCTCGCTTAACTTGGTAGAAGTGTGGGGTATCCTGTTTGGACTCGAGAATCCTTTTTATGCCTAAAGCGTATATAATACAAGCAACGCATGTAATAGTGATTTTATTACTATCTGGTACCATACCATCATTAGACATATAAGTCCCTATTGTAGAGCATTGTGCATTTATTATTTAAAATAAATGTGCTGCTTAAAATGTATTTATTTTTGTCTATATGTAGGACACTAATAACTAGATTTCTATATTAATAAGTGTAAAAACGGTAGCCCCACCCAGAGCCGTAACTAGGGTGGTGCGGGCGGTGCCGTCGCCCAGGGCGCAAGCCCAAAGAGGGCGCAGCAGCCGCCCGCTACCTAGCTCTGTTGCCAGTGATAAGAACGGCAGACGTGGAGGAGAGTTCAGACACGACGCAGTGGTGCACGGCAGCGGAGCCTTTCATTCAAGATGTGCCTTTGACTTCCGCAGTGGAACGCATGTGCGTTCCACAGGCAGGAAGTTAGGTATTTGGAACGCAAATGCCGAACTTCCTGTCTGTGGAAGTCAAAGGCACATCTTGAATGAAAGGCTCCGCTGCCGTGCACCGCTGCGTCGTGTCTGCACTCTCCTCCAGGTCTGCCGTTTGTCCCCTCCCGTGTCTGCAGGTCCTCACATGTAGGAGTATTTACAGTGTGTGAATCCAGCTTCCCTGGTGTAAAAATGCCTTTCTCTACCACACACCAAGGGGAAGAGGTTTACTCTGCTTTCGATAAAGATTTAATGTGATGCTAATTATTCATGACAGAAGTAGACATAGTGTCTCTCTTGCTATTGAACTGATTTGCAAATATAGAATAATAATACATGCTGGGATTTGTAGTTCCATAATAGCATGAGAGCCACAGTGGCCTGCCTCTGTTCTGCAGACTTGCCATTGTGTGTGATAACACCATTAAAATGTTCTTTAGCTACCATAGTACTTGGTTAATTATTAGCCTTAGTATTTAATATTTATTTCCATGTATAATGTTGTTGCAGTAAAATACTTTTCTTGGTGTTCAATTCCCATTGATTAGGTTTTCAAAATTACTTGAAGAAGTGGTGACAATTTACATATAAATTCATAAGCTCTTATATACAAGACAATTTTGTAAAATTTTTTACACACACAATACCACTGCATGATACCTATCACTATATATTTTTAGCATGCTTTAAATAGTCATAAGGGCAGAGAACCGGTTGTTAATTTATTGGAATCCCACCACTGTGTGTGTATATATATATATATATATATATATATATATATATATATATATATATATATATATATATATATATATATATACATACACAAATTCTTTCAGTAAAGTGCTGGACACACCCACATTAGGTTGGCCACACCCACTTGTCAAATGCCATTCCCACTTAGATGGGCAGATGGGGGGCACCGGTGCCCTGTCTCGCCCAGGGCACCAAAATGTCTAGTTACGGCACTGGCCCCACCATCATGTTTCTTGTGAAGCATGTAAAGTGGCTGTGTTACATTATCATGTGTATAATTAGCCTTATATTGGTGTGCTGTATAAGTAGCTTTAGACTGTTAAGAAGATTATACTCCGTCCCATAACTACACTGACAAGTACGTGCTTAACGACCACCCCATTAGCAAAAGCGACCGTGGAGTGGCGGATGGCTTTCTATACACTTGCAAATGTGCACAACTGAGACTTCTGCATTTTTATGTACAAGTAGAAATGGCAGCTCCTTTGCTGTTAATAGCAGTGTGATGGGGGATTTTCTCTGTGTTTGTTCCTTTTAGGATAACCCCACCTTTTCATGCATCTTCTATGAACCTATAAACTGATTGAGCAACTTCCACTTCTGTAAAGTATGTGCTTAAGTCAATTTGTGAAGCAGGTGTCAATTTATTATGGTGTTATACGTGTAATTTCATTTGGTAACTCCTTCCATATGCATCATGCATGTTTTTAAAAAATGGGTTGATCAGTATGGAGGGATTATTACTGTCTTAAAAGTAATTAGAGAGGAAAGCAGTTTGGCACTGATTAGATTCTGTAATTTGCTTTAGACATGTTTTGTCATCTTTATTTAGAGCAGTTTTGTTAGTTTAACTGAGTTGAATGGCGGTAGGCGGTGCTTATCTTTCACCCACACCCATAATTAGTCAAAAGTACACATTTCTACCTGAGTCACCCACTACATCCAGCCGAAAGTGCCATAATACACCCATTCATATTATACACCATAAACACAAACACCCAGGGTCGGACTGGCCTGCCGGGGTATTCCCCGGGGGGCCCCAATGGCTCATGGCTCCACCCTCTTTGTTGGTGTGGCAGAGCAGTGTACTAAAAAATAAATAAAAAATACTTAACTCATTGCGGTGTCAGCGCCCCTTCTCCCTGCTCTGTTCGCACTCAGTGTCGGGCGTGACGTCATCACGTACGACTTATTCAGTGAGGAGCGGCGCAGAGAGAAGCCAGCAAGCAAGAAGTCAGAAGAGAAGAGGAGATGAAAAGAGATGAAGCCAATAGAAAGGTAAGTAAAAGAGTGGAGACAAGAGGGGTGGGAGCAATCATCATGGCACAGTGTGGTGAAGGGGGGCCAAGAGATGGGGGGCAAAAGCAGCATGGAGGGCACAGTGTGATCATAAGGGGGCACAGCATGGCGATGATGATGGGGCACAGTTATGTGTGTATGATGGCACAAGGGGCTTGTGACAATGTAATGTGTGTGCGATGGCACAAGGGGTTTGTGTGCAATATAACATGGGTGATGGTATAGGAGGCTTGTGGCAATATAGTGTGTGTGTGATGGCACAGAGGGCTTGTGGCAATAAGGTGTGGTGGCGGCTAATTAATGGGTGCTCTTTTGTTTGTCGGGTGATGGGGCAATTTACTTTAATAATGGGGACTATTAATTTAAGATGGGTTGGTTTGGGGGCTATTAAATGTGGGGGTGAGTTTGGCGAGAATGAGGTCTATTTATTAAATGTGAATATGAATTATTTAATGGCAAGCGATGGTTGCGGGAAATAGGTTTATTTATTAAATGGGAATACTATTACTGTAATGTTGGGTTTGGTTGGAGAGATATAGATCTACTTATTAAATGAGAATACTATTATTTTAATGTTGGGGCTGGAAGAAGGACTAATTATTAATTATGGGTGCTTTTGATTTAACGCTGGGGCTGGTAAAATTTTTCTAAATGTACCCATTTTTTTTTTTTTAAAATGGGGTCCCCAACATTACAGGATCCAGACAAGCCGCAACTAAGAAACCAGCAGCCACAGGTGGTGAAAGTGACAAAAACAGGTAGGACAGTCTGTCAAATGTTCTGATTCTAGTGGGACAATCCTGATTTTTGGTGACTGTTCTGTCCAATCTAAGCTGCAGGCCAAGACTGTGCACGCTTTATATACACACTGCATTCTTTATATACTACACTATGGTGCTAGCTGTCCTTCGTGGGCTTATCACACCCCCTCTAGTGGTTTAGTTACGCCTCTCTAGTGGCTGGCCACACCCTCTCTGGTGGGCCTCTACCATTGTATTCTCCCTGTGAGCCCTTCATGCCCCAGTCCGACACTGCAAACACCTACCTACAAAGCAACATCAGATACAGATACATACTCAAGGAGCTTTAAACATCCTTTTCTTATTTTTTATTACTTATTGTTAATTCAATATAAATATATTTCTTATCTTATTTTATTCTAATTTATCTTTAATTTATTTTTAACTTAATTTTGTTTTTATTCTGATTTTTTTACTTTAAATTTATTTTATAAATCTATTTTTTATGTTTTTATTTTTATTTATTTTTATTTATTATTGTTATTATTATTATTTATTTTTATTTTTTTTTCTTGGTTTTGTTTTTTTCTAGAGTCTATTATTCTGCAAATTGCAGTATTATGTACCGTCATCAGGGCCTAGCTGTAAAAACCACACATGTCGTGAGCAGGTAATATTCAAAAGCTATTTACACAGAAAGAGTTGTTTTTCTTCACCTAAGAATTGCGGGCATTCCGTGCTGTATACATTGAAGCTCAGGACTATTGACACACTGAGAGCTATTGATGCAAATATCTGATTTTCCTCCAACTAAGCAACACAGGCATTCTAAGCTATATACATTGACTCCTGCTCACCCGAGCTATTAACAGCAAAATACCCAGCACAAAAGAGCTATAACACATGCAAAAAAAAGAGCTAAAGAGCAGAGTAACCGGGTATTTTGCAAACCACTGCAGACTACAGAAAGGGAGCCTCTCTCCACTCTCCATCCCCCCTCTCTTCGAAAGACTCTACTAACACCAGGAGCTGAATTAAAGGAATAATTTAAAAATTTTATTATTATAAAGGCATCACTCAAATATCATAGTTACATAATTAAATCTAAGAAAAAATCAACGATTCTCAAAATTAAAATGCAAACAATCATCTCGGGACAGCCAGATCTCCAAATGAAATGTAACAGCAGATAAGATAAGTATGTAGTTTAGAATGTCATGTGACCCTGCATTTATTTGTGGGGTGATGGTGGAGCAATTTAATTTATTGGTGAGGCTATTTAATTCAATGCTGCAGTGGTTTGTGGCTATTAATTGAATGTGGGGCAGAGTTTGGGGAGGAGGGCTATTTATTAAATGTGAATATTAATTATTTAATACCGGGGGTGGTGTGAGAAATGGTTATATTAAACACAAATGCTATTAAATTATTGCTGGTGCTGTTTGGAGGGAAGGATATAGGTTTATTTATTAAATGGGAATACTATAATTGGTTGGAGGGAAATAAGTCTATTAAATGTGTATACTATTATTTTAATGTTGGGACTGGAGGGAGGCCTAATTATTAATCGTTGGTCTTATTGATTTAATGCCGGAGCTGGTTGGAATTTTCTAAATGTACCCTCTTTTTCCAAATAGGGTCTCCAACATTCCAGGATCTGGACAAGCACCAACTAAAGAAACCAGCGGCCACAGGTGGTGAAAGTGACAAGAACAGGTAGCAGAGAGCAGTACAGTCTGTCAACTGTCCTGAATCTGATGGGACAGCCCGAATTTGGGTGACTATCTAGCTTAGCCAGGATTTGGTCCGACTGCAAGGACAGTTGGGAGGTATGTCCTACTTCACACTGTACTGCTTGTGAAGGCAGAGCTGCATGCAACTAACAGTAGTGCACACAGTTTTGCCTGTGTAGTTGTCTAAAATGATCACCCCCCTGTCTTAAGCGCCCTGCCCCCCCCCCAGAACCTTATTCCAGCTCTGGTGATACTTTAGTGGTTTTTCTACCGATTCCATTGTCTGCCTTCTACCTTGCACTGGTTCCATTCTCAGATCTCTGTGTTGAACATTATTATGAACTAAGGCAGACCCGCACGGAGACGCGGATATACTTGTCAGTAACTAAATACATTGTGGATGCCTGAGGGCTGGTGCAGATACACCCTGATGGTGGTGATGACAGTCGCCAGCACTAGCCGCTTCTGATTGGCTGATTGTAATTCACCTCTGCAGCTTTCTTCATGGCGCGTGCCTGTATTATATGTGTGGCTGTATTGAATCTGTTTCTAATTTCATTTGTACACAAGAAAATTATTCCTGGTGTATTATAGTTTTTTTTAAAAAAATTTAAATCAAACCTAATAGTGAATGTATTTGTCATTATCAAAACAAATGTAAACAAACTTTTCTTGTGCTTATGACCTGGTTGGGTATAAGTGCGTCTAACGTAAACCTGGCACATATGTAACTGGTGCAGCGCTGGATGTATCTTCAGATGCCTCTGACTCAGTATATGGGTGTAAATGCGCTATTATTACCTCCAGCTTGTTAGAGCTTACTATTATGATGTAATTTGTCCAACTCAGCATGATCCCCTATATCTACAGGTTACATGGTCAAAAATATAATTTTAAAAGTATAAACAAAAAACAAAAAGCAAGATATAAAAACAACAAAAGTAAAATATTTGATCCCTAAATGGACTGTTGTTGTCTTTAGTTTTATTGTCAGATATTATATTTCTGTGTAAAGGCAGCAACATGTGTCAGGATCCTCTGTGTAGTTTTCCACTCACTCCAAGTCTCACAGTCGGGTCTGTCTCCATCTTCCAGGTACAATGTGACGCGGTGGTGCCTAAATACGCTCTCTGGGCTCCTCCACTTTCCAATCATGTATCTAATAATAATCGTTCTATCCGGCAACACACCTCATATCTAATATATAAGCCTAGCGGCGTGTGTTAGTGTGTGTGTGGAAAAAACTATTTTCTCAGAAAGGGCTCATCCAATTGACCTTGGTATACTGTCATTATTTGACAAAAAAATTATAATAGTGACGTCCGTTAACGTCCGTCATCCCCCCTTCCCCCCGTGGGAGGGGTAGTAAAGGCTAAATTTACGAGTTGAGGGCTCAAACTCTTGACCGTGTGGGTATTTATTTACCAGAGCCCGTATTTGGTCATGGACAATTGTATGTCGCATTTTCACGAGTACGGAGAAGCAATGATGTGAAAGTGCAGGTTATGAATACTGCCCTTCAAGGAAGACTGATTGAGCACAGCGATAAGGTGTTTAGCAGAAACGACGTGTATCGAGAGGTTTTAGAACAGTAAGACGATGGAGATTAAGGATGTGGCGATGAAGATAAAGGATGAGGTGGTGACGTGGACAAAACCACGTTAAAAAAGGGCGCTTACGTCGGGAAGTAACGCTCTTCCCCTGAGGAGGCCTGGCCTAGCCTCAAATGCATGACAAGAACCTTTTTAACACCTTAAGTAGCTTGATTTGACTAGAATGCATGAGTATCATGCACGGGTTAACTTGTATGGCATATGTTTCAAACGCTGATCAGAGCTGGTTTATTGTGATACAGGTGGGTGTCATGACACACAACGTTTTAGGGGTGGAGGGCTGCACCCCCCCTTCTTCAGGTGAAGTCACTCCAAGCAGACAGGAAACAGGTGGATAAAAGCAGCAGCTGTATATGACATTGATGTATCTTTCACTTGCACACAGATCTGTTTACCTCTTTTTGACCACATATCTCTAAAATGTATTATTAATACTTATGAATAAATGTCATTTAAATCATTTGATAACCTTTATCTTCTCTATACCTGTGGTTTACCTCTAATAAGCTGAGATTTCATTCTTTCAGCAAGTCCTGTACTGGCCCCCATTACCATCTCTGCCCCCAGTCATTATCTCACACACCACTTCTCTTCCCATTTCAGGAGCACTTATTAAGAAAGCAAATGAAGATCAAGCAAAATATATTTTAAAATATATTTATTAAGCTTTTATTGAAAATGAAATTGTACATTCGTTACTCTGCATAATAAAATAATAAAATATGGTTAAATATTGGCCTATGGCTCTTACAAACTTGTTCTATAAGAGAACCAAGATAGCGGATACCCCTGGACTCACGAGGAGTCATCCTTCAGCGCTCAGGAGAGGAAAAACCCCCTGTGGAGGAAACCTCTGGGGAACCATGGCTGCAAGGACTGCCCTTCCCTCTGGGCATTAAGGGGCCATGCAGAGACAAATTACTGAGCCTTGTACATGTTAAGGTAAAATGACTGTTGCTCCTCTGAAGGTAAAATGACTGTTGCTCCTCTGAAGGTGAAATGCTTGTTGCTCCTGTAAAGGTGAATTGCTTGTTGCTCCTCTGAAGGTAAAATGCTTGTTGCTCCTCTGAAGGTAAAATGCTTGTTGCTCCTCTGAAGGTAAAATGCTTGTTGTTCGTGTGATGGTGAAATGCGTGTTGATCATGTGATGGTGAAATGCGTGTTGATCGTGTGATGGTGAAATGCGTGTTGTTCGTGTGATGGTGAAATGCGTGTTCGTGTGATGGTGAAATGCGTGTTGATCATGTGAAAGTGAAATGTGTGTTGATCATGTGAAAGTGAAATGTGTGTTGATCATGTGAAGATGAAAGATCAACACATTTCGCCTTCACGTGATCAACACACATTTCACCTTCACGTGATCAACACACATTTCACCTTCACGTGATCAACACACATTTCACCTTCACGTGATCAACACACATTTCACCTTCACGTGATCAACACACATTTCACCTTCACGTGATCAACACACATTTCACCTTCACGTGATCAACACACATTTCACCTTCACGTGATCAACACAAATTTTACTTCACATGATCACGTGAAGGTGAAATTTTCGGATAATCAAGCTCCGAGTCTGCAGGCACATCCACAGGTTTATGACGATATACTTACCTAGTGCTGGCCTCTTTTGGCGAGATGGCTACAAGTGTCTGTAGTAAATATCAGATGATGGCGAGGTGCAGAGGATGTCGTCAGTCTGTGCAGAGGATGTCGTCAGTCTGTGCAGGAGAGCTGGTGATGTCTGCTGGTGCTGGGTCAGTGTCCTGGCTGTGTGTGACAGAGGGAGGAGTCTTGAAGCAGTTATATCAGCAGTTACCATTATGATGTCACATCATGACCTCACTTAGCTCAACATTCCATAAAGAGGCAGAGTCCACAGACTATCACACATCTGTCCATATAGTCCTCTGCCTCCAAGGATTTATTTTCTTCTCCTTTACTTTCACTTAACTCTTATCACATACTGTCATTTAATATATCTGATTTATCTGACACTCTTTTAAATTTATTTCTAGACATCTAAATGTACTGCTAATTAGGCCCATAATTATCAGAAGATTGCTTTGTTAAAAGGAAAATGTTTCATAGTTTTCTATCTTACAAAAACACAATGACCAGGCCTATAGTATTTATCCCTATTATTGACATTAGTAAAATATAATAAAAATAATGATGTCCAAATAAAACACTGATCCCCATCACACAATACAACGTTATTAACATTACAAGAATATTAATATTATTTAGTACTTTAATAAATCTCCTCCTTTCCCAATAATACTCCTTTGGTGATGGTCCCTCCTCTCTCCATAGCAGGGGAGATATGACATAGAGGGTCTGAGGCTTTTAGTTAATGACATTGGGGAATATATTTCCTGCTGTGGGGAGACAAGTAGCTGGAGGTGATCAGTAAAGGTGCCAGTTATATGTGACACTGGGACCCTGCTACATAGAGTACATGATGGGTGACTAATAAGAGGGGCCCACCAGGTACCATTACTGGGAAGGGAGGGGATGTGGGAAATGTAAATAAAGTTTAAAAAACCTTCAACAAAAATGAGCAAACAGTTCAAATTTGCTCCTAATCAAATCAGTTCTACATGAAACTCACCTACATGAGTGATCAGTAAATGTCAGTATCTGCTCTGAAAAATTACTGGATAGTAGTAAGAGATGTTTCTGAGCATTGTGCAGTAAAATATGTTTATAATCCCTGAATTACAGTCATGGTGCAATACAAATATCTGTCAACAATGAGAGCAATACCGTTCTCCTTTTATGTGTCATATTTCTTATTTATAGGGAATATATTCATCATCATCATTTATTTATATAGCGCCACTAATTCCGCAGCGCTGTACAGAGAACTCACTCACATCAGTCCCTGCCCCATTGGAGCTTACAGTCTAAATACCCTAATATAGACACACACAGACAGAGAGAGACTAGGGTCAATTTTGATAGCAGCCAATTAACCTACCAGTATGTTTTTGGAGTGTGGGAGGAAACCGGAGCACCTGGAGGAAACCCACGCAAACACAGGGAGAACATACAAACTCCACACAGATAAGGCCATGGTTGGGAATTGAACTCATGACCTCAGTGCTGTGAGGCAGAAGTGCTAACCACTAGGCCACTGTGCTGCCCACATATTCAGCACCTTTGAACTGTAAAGTAAACAGGTTTATCTTTTAGATCTATAATAACTTCGATCATTATTCCTGCAAGCAGCAAACTTTTAAGTTTTTGGTTCTAACATGTCTCTAATAATCTGATTAATTTATACATAACCCTACTTGCCGCTACTGGACCTCTCCTCTGGGCAGCAGCGGGATGGCAAATTTAAGCTGGGTACCAAGCACACAGCACTGGCCCATGTGCAAATTAGAAAGTTACTTCTTACATATATTGTAGCTGTGGTAGCTCCCCAGTGCCGCTTCTTTTTATATTTTAAAACAGCTGGTCCCCTGGGTTTGGACTGTGGGGTCTATGGCAGATTGCGGCAGACTGGCTGAAGTATCTCCTCACCATACAGTCTAGTGCAGTGGTCAGGGAACAGGGGTAAATTACCTCAAATGGGCTAAAAATGAAATTCCTGGGGGTAATGCTGCCGATTCACATGCTGTCAGTTGGATTGTAGACCCCTTTAAATGTGAAATTGCTGTTGTACCAGAAGAGCCTCAGGGGTTGGCAGAGGCACTTCTTGAGCTTCGATGCAATAATGAAGCACATATTGCATTTGAAGACAAAGCAGATCTGTCATATTTTTGGATGTCAACAGCTGCAAAGGCATCAAAATTGCACATGAGGAGTCAGTCAAAAAGTTGCTGCCTTTTGCAACAACCTACCTTTGCGAACAAGGATTTTCCACTCTAACGAACATAAAAACAAAGCAGAGAAATCGATTGGATGCTGAAGACTGTATCCAAATTGCTCTGACATCAAAATACCCCAATATTGATGCTCTCGTATCAAAAATGAAGCAACATCATTTCTCCAAAACCTGAAATTTTGAAGTTGAATCTTTCAAAGAAATTTTGAATAGATTCAATAAAATTTTGAATTCCAATAGTTAATAATATATGATTTCCTTCCTTTCAAATCAAGGGGGTAACGTCGGCGTATCTAAATATATTTTGGGGTAAAAGGTAAAAAAATTCCCTGACCCCTGGTCTAGTGAATGCCCAGTGGCCTCACGTCCGCAAGAAATATTCTGCCTCCCAGTAAATGCTCTCTGCAACCAAGAGTATAAGTGTTGAAGCCTGTTTCTCTGCATAAAGGACTAACATAGGTTTCACCTGCAGCTTTCTCCATCTATTTAAAAAATATTATTTTTTTTATTTTTTTAAACTCACTTAAATATTATTTTAAAAAAAATTGTATTAGGTGGAGTTAGTGATTTTGTCCCATTTCTAAACCAGCATGGACACCCTTTAAGTTATTAAAGTGGATGTAGATTAAAATATGATATTGGCTTAAATATAATGAGAATGCTGCAGGGGAAGAATGACTCAATTACTATTATGAATATGTGCGGTAGGAACAATCTATTTTAATTCGGCATATGAAAACTTTGAATGCAGTTTAAAACTGTGGAGCACTCAAATCTATGGACTCCTAGTGGATGGAAATTAGGATTTTATTAAGATTGTAGGTCTCCACCATATGAGCAAACCTTTGTAAACCAACTTCCAATTGAGTTTAGTAGTTTTGGCGGTGGTCACTGTATTTTTTAGGTATCGATTGGATTCACTGGTAGTTCAGTTTTGAGGATTCAGTATTTCAGATCAGGCTGCAGAGTATTATAATGTTTCATTATATGAATGAAACATAGCAAATGTAGTTTTATTTTTGTTAGTTATAGAACGTTATTGATTTTAATGAGATTGTTCAATGGGAATGTGGATAGGATTGTATATAAAGACTTTGAACTGTCAGTCAGCACTTTTGCAAGGAAGTGGGCGGAGCCCCAAAAAACGCGTGATTTTATGATTTTAGTTGGTACGGGGGTGCAGGACGATCGCTGTGAACAAGATGGAGGACTTTGATCTGGCATTGCAGACTGGGGAGAGTCCAGGAATATACCACTGACTTTATTGACGTTGAAGCCAGTGAGTGCAAGTATTATTATTATTTATTATTATTATTATTATTACTGTAGATTTGTAAGGCGCCACAGTGCTCCGCAGCGCTGTACAGTAGGAAAAAAAGTACATACATAAAACAGGGACATACAAGGTAGACAAAATAAATGCAGACATGAAAGCAAAGGGTATGAAGGATTCTGCTCATTTGAGAGCTTACATTCTAAAGCTGAAACGAGGAGTAAGTGTGGTTCAGAGTGGAGATTGGGACCACTGTGAGGGTGCATTAGTGTGAATAGTGTTATTGGGGATAAGGTCACCTCTAAAAAAAAAAGGATGGGTTTTTAAAGAGTGTCTAATGATTTGAAGGCTGTAGGAAAGTCTGATTGAGCATGGTAGTTTTTTTGAGTTGTTAAATGATTTTACACTATGTAAATTTATTTTTATCAGAATATAGCAGTGCCTTTTGAAATACATTGATGGTTCTGATTGCCGATGAGAGTTAGAAGTAGAGATGTTCACTGACCCCCGTGTTCTGGTTTTGGATCTGGATTAACTTCGTGTTTTGGTTTTGGCAAAACCACCCTTTGCGTGTTTTGGCTTTGGATCCCGATTTATTTTTTCTTTTCTTTCTAAAATCCCTATTTTTTTTTTTATTTTTTTTATAAAATCACAAATTTTTGCTTTTTTCCCCCCTACATTATTATTAACCTCAATAACACTGATTTAAAGTCATTTGCAGTCAATTTTGACCACCTCACAGGTCACAATATTATTTTCATACACTTTCAAAGAAAGACTGCAGATTTAGAAGACCAAGCTTGCCAGACCTATTATTTGTATTTCAGTAATGACAATTAGTAATGGAGCAATGTAGCTCTCCTGAATGTCACTGTAGACTGTGAAGAACACTTCTACCCCTCCTCTTTCTTTTCTACCTATGACGCTGCCCAACTGCACTAGAGACTGCCAAGAACTGTGCTACCTCTTCTGTGTCCCTCTGTGAAATGGCGCTGGATCGCCGTGGAGGGCACTACTTTTAGAATCCAAAGCTTCCGAGATCCCACGACGTAACAATGACATTTTGCCTCGGTTCGGTTCCCCGGATCTGCTAAATTTGGGTGTTTTCTGTTCTTGGGGAACCGAGCCCGAGCATCTTTCGTTAGAAGTACACATTTGGGGCTAGATTTACCAAAGAGCAGTTTGATGAATTTGGTGGGTTTCTTGCGGACTGAAAGCCAAAATCACACACAAAATGACGCGATTTGCGGTGAATCGGGTCATTTAGGCACTGCCCCGTGAAAAAAATGACATTTCCATGATGGGGCGGAGCCAAAATGATGCTTTTGACAGCGCCCTGCCCCCTCCCACCAAGCCCCTCTCCCAGAAAGAACTTGCCCAAAGTAGGCAAGTATGGCCTAACATGTGTTATGCTGTAGATGTGCATTTAATGTAAAGTAACATATGTGTCTAATTACAGGTGATTCAGGATATGACTGACTGACTGATGACTCCTCTGCTGCATCCGCAGACTTCTGCCCAGCACAAATATAATACAAATTGTTTCTATAGGTGTTATAGAACGTACCTTTGGACTATTGAAAATCAGGTTAAAGTGCCTTGATAAATCTGGTGGTATGCTACTCTATTCACCTGCAAAGGTGTCGGATATTGTGCTGGTTTGCTGTCTACTGCATAATATTGCTTTACACCAACTTAACCCATAGTTGCCTACTCTCCCGAAATGTCCGGGAGACTCCCGAATTTCTGTGAGTTCTCCCGGACTCCCGAGAGAGCAGGCAAAAATCCCGGATCCAGCTGTCTCCGTTGTTGAAGATGGGTGGGGTCGGGGCTAAATGTGGCATCGTGACCCCACCCCCTGCTGCGATTGACCAAAATTGCATAAGATTGACAGGGGTGGAGCCTAACGGCGCATCACTCGTGGCCATGCCCCTTCGACGGACCCCCTCCCCGACAACTGCCTTCAAAAGTGAGTAAGTATGACTTAGCCCACAGACTATTGCAGTAGACAGTGAACAAGCAGATGTCTGTCTACCTTCTGCTGATGTGCAGACTACAGAGGGGGGAAGACAGATTAGAGACCGTTTAATTACAAACTACTTTACATGTAAGTTGTTAATAAGAATACTAAACATCATTGCTCATTTGTGATAGCAAAGCAATCTAATATGTTATTTTAGTTTATTTTTTAGAGTAAGCAGAGGGTAGCATGTGCACCCTTGTATATTGTTTCACTCCCCCCCCACTCCAATGCAACATGGTTTTGCCCAGGTGCAAACTTACTCCTTTTTTTGCTTTGCTTTCCTTAATGACTCCAGGCCTCTATTGGTGGCATAAAGGTTAGCCTAACATAAAGAAATGGCTGCTGCTGTGACTCTACAGCTGGGTCAGTGGGTTCTTCCTGGAGGCTTGAAGATTGTATGTTTAGTGTCACTAACGTGGAACTTCTTCCTCTCCAGCAGGTGACATCTATGTTGGTTCAAGGTGAACATATTCTTGGTGTTGTGATGTTTCTGTAGAGAAATAAAAAACTTAAATATTTTGTAAGTTACATATTAACTGCTCTCCTCTTTGACACTGCAAATGCCTAACTATTTTTACTATGGACATAGAACATTAACAAATGTCTTAAATCGTTACTAGTGAGCATATAGTACAGTAAGGTTTTTTGCCTCTCAGAAGAAGAGTGAAAATGTTAACAGTAACACAAGAAAAGAATGTCACACATTGCAAACAACAACCAGAGATTTAATTATGTTGGGCAACCAAAATCATATTGCGTGAGATTCTGTGGAGCCCTGGCGTCTACAATACGACACAATATTACAAATTGGCATTTATTTGCTATGTGGACATGCAGATTAAAATAAAAATGGCCTACTTGAAGACATCCTAACCATTATATTTGCTATCACCAGGTTACGCTCGCCAGCCTGCTCTTCCTGGTCGGCAGGCCTGATTGAAGGAGGAGGACTTATCCTTTGTGGTGACTCTGGTAAAAGAAAAATGTTTTTAAAAAAGAAGACGTTTGGAAACATGCAAATTGCTTGCTGTATATTGCAACTTTTGCACAGGTTGGTGTAAAATACAAAACAAAACAAAACAAAACAAAAAAACATGGTACACTGCATTTACATTTTTTAATAAAATGCCTATATTTAAATAATAACACTCACCAGATTGCTGTTGTACTAGATGGGCATCAGTATCCTGCACATTCATTTGCTCATTTATTTGAGGTTGAAGGATTTGATGCAACTCCTTGTCACATGATGTGAGCTCTACACGAACAGGCGGACCACCGCCTGTACCTGCTGCAGCCCTCCTCTCCACAGACATTTTTTCCTTCAGTCTCCTCTTTATATCTGGGAAGCGCTTCCTACAGTGAGGCACAGACCTCTTTAAGGGCCCTAATGCATTTACAGCATCACAGACTTGTTCCCATAATTGCCCTATAAAACCTGGGCTGCCTGACTACCTAAAATGAGTTCATAGCAGGGGACTATGTGATGTATTAAAACACCATTTTCATCATGAGAGAAACAAATTTTTCTCCTTGCCTTGGCCTTCCTCCCTTCTCCTGCCTCCTCTAAGGCTGGGTACACACTGGATTTTTTTCAGCTGATTATCGGGCCAATCACCCGATAAACGACCGCTCGGCCACATATCGCTTTAGTGTGTATAATTGTGACAGTTGTTCCAAAGTGACGATTGTCGTTTCATTTGTTTGGTTGTAATGTTTAATAATCTCATTCCAATAATCTTCTGATCATATAGTGTGTATGCCCTGACAATCACGATCTCCATAGGGTTTACAGAATCATGGTATTTTCAGCCGATGACGGCAATGAACATGTCCCGGTGACTAAATGTATAGAGTGCTGTAGATGGAATAATTCGTTCTAAGACACAGAAGCTAACGAAATTCGTAAGGGCATGTGGAGAGCTATAATAAGGCGATTAATTAGTGTGACAGGAATGAATGAATGGATGCATATTGTGCTGTCATTCTTTAGACGACTAGAGTACCTGATGAAGAGCACAGATCTCTCTCTGTCCGTGTGTGTATGTTAGGGAATTTAGACAGTGTGATGAAGTAGGAACAGTGTATTGAAGGGGAACAGTGTGATTGAGGGGGAAGAGTGTGATGAAGGGGAACAGTGTGGGGAAGGGGAAACAGTGTGGTGAAAAGGGAGCAGTGTGATGATGGAGGAACAGCGTGGTAAAGGGGGAACAGCGTGGTGAAGGGGATCAGTGTAATGAAAGAGATCATTGTGATGGAGGGGGCAGTGTGGTGAAGGGGAAAAAGTGTGATTGAGGGGGAACAGTGTGATGAAGGGGGAACAGTGTGATTGAGGGGGAACAGTGTGATTGAGGGGGAACAGTGTGATTGAGGGGGAACAGTGTGATGAAGGGGAAAGAGTGTGATTGAGGGGAAACAGTGTGATGAAGTGGGAACAGTATGGTTGAGGGGGAACGGTGTGATCAAGGGGAAACAGTGTGATGAAGTGGGAACAGTATGGTTGAGGGGGAACGGTGTGATCAAGGGGAAACAGTGTGATTGAGGGGAAACAGTGTGATGAAGTGGGAACTGTATGGTTGAGGGGGAACAGTGTGATGAAGTGGGAACAGTATAGTTGAGGGGGAACGGTGTGATCAAGGGGAAACAGTGTGATTGAGGGGAAACAGTGTGATGAAGTGGGAACTGTATGGTTGAGGGGGAACAGTGTGATGAAGGGGAAACGGTGTGATTGAGGGGGAACAGTGTGATGAAGTGGGAACAGTATGGTTGAAGGGGAACAGTGTGATGAAGGGGAACAGTGTGATGAAGGGGAAACAGTGTGATTGAGGGGGAACAGTGTGAGGAAGGGGATCATTATGATGAAGGGGAACAGTGTGATAAATGGAATTAATATCATAGTGACTTCTGTGACTCTTCAGACCATGTTAGCTGCAAAACATGATTTTGGAATACAAAATGTGGTGTTGCCAGTTAGGATATATTGCACAGTGTGATGAAGGGGAACATTGAGGTGAAGGGGGCACAGTGTGATGAAGGGAGCACAGTCAGGGGTGTCGAGAGGGTATGGGGGGTTTACAAATTACCGGGGCCCAGCCTGCCTGGGGGATCTGGATCCCGCAGCCTGGTAATTAATTGTTTTCATCTTTTTTCTTGTACAGTGGGTGGTGCACACGTACACCCATGAATTGAGGGTGTTGAGGATGTTAAGGGGGAGGGGGGGAGCTGACAGTTGTCAGCAGCTCCCAGTCGCCAGACTGTATTGTTAACCATGTTCATATGCATTGTCATGATTGGGATTGTAGTCCAGCAAGTTAAGCTTATACTGCACTGTGTGTAAAGAACTTAACTGTAACTACATAACAGCAAAGTAAATTATTTTAAAACATTGTCAACTATGGGCTCATGCTAAGTGGTGCATACACCCTTTTGCTAAGCATAAAATACACAAATACACAATAAAGCACAAGGTAAAATATTGTATGGAGGGGGGGGGGGGTTAACATAACTGCGAACTAAGGCAGACCAGCATGAAGACGCACATATACTTGTCAGTAACTTAATAAATTGTGGATTGCTGGTGGAAACACATGTTACTGGTGATGACAGTCGCCAGCACTAGCCGCCTTTGATTGGCTGATTGTGATTCATCTCTGGAGCTTTAATCATTGCTCGTACCTGTATTATATGAGTTTGTGGGTGTTTTGAATGTTTACTACTTTCACTTTTACCCAAGAAGATTAATCCTGGTGCATTGTAGAAGGTTTTATATTTAAATTACCCTCAATAGCGAATAAGTTTTTAATATCAAAACAAATATAACTAAACTTTTCTTGTTGTTATGGATGTAAGTCATTTGGGTGTAAGCAATGCCTGTTGTAAATCTGGTGCGTGTGTTGCTGGTGTGGAGCTGGATACATTTTTATGGAATTGCACACATGCAATGGAACACGTAAAACGTTTTTATTGATTTCTGTTTCTCGTTACTTGAGCTCTAGACTGTTTTATCCGCCTCAATTCTGAAGTGTTTTACATAGCACTTCAGAAGATTCACATTGAAGCGTTTCCTATATGGGGAGATTTTAAGGCTCTAATAGCAAATAACATTGAGCTCTACACACAACCTCTCCTAAGGCAGATACTCCTATTAGTTCTCTTATGAGGAGATCCTGCTTCTGCAACCGTAATCAACTTTCATTGAAGCCAAAATCCGCACTTCAGCTCCGTGACAATACTACAGGCCAGTGGCAGATCCGGGGGGCGGGGGCGATCGGGACGATCGCCCCCCCTACCAGGGGCTTGCTGCCGACAGCTGCACACTGTGCAGGTCCGTTCAGCAGTGACAGTATGCTGCCCGGCTGTTCTGATTGTGTTTTAAACACAATCAGAGCAGCGGGACAGCACACGGTCACTGCTGAATGGACCTGCACATACTGTGCAGCCGCCGGCAGCCTTAGAACACAGAAAGGGGGCGGGGCCTAAATCACCCCCTCTAAAATCGCCCGGGGTAGGATAAATGTCTGGGTCCGCCCCTGCTACGGGCATTTGATTCCGCTCACAAACAGGGACCAGTTGGATTATTGGAGCGATGACTGATCCCACGTCAGCCATAAACCTACATTGACCTCGCAAAACAACAATGAATGACAAGCGAGAGTCCCATACAGACGAAAGCATTTAAACGCATACATGTGTGCTTGTAGCTTTAAACGTCACCTGCAAGGAGTTAATGCTTCTTCATCCTAGGCTGGCCAATTAGAAGGGATAGGGGAGTGCCTGAAGGTTCTCTATATAGGTCCCTGTGGGTCACATGTCCGGCCTCACTCTCTTCACGAGATCCCTCCCATCCGAACCTGTTGATGGATCAGCCTGCTTCTGTGCCTAAATTATTTTCCCATCGCCACAGAGCAGGCACAGTTGGTAGGAAGTCACTGCGATCAGCGGCTGGGTCATATGACGCTATCGCAGATTGCTCGCAGGTCACTGCCCCTTTTGAGAAACGTGACTCGTGATCCTTTATGTGGACGATCCCTTGGCCTGCCTATAGGGGCTCGCCATTGTGAGTTGAGAGGGGGTGTAGGCCAAGCAGTTTAGGATTTGTACCTTTTTAGGTGGATTCAGGCCGTTAGCCACCCACGCTTTGTTCAGATACCAGTTGTGTTAGCTTTTCCCCAGTGCACTTTCTCCACCACTAATATAATATTAATAAACTGTGACCTTCTTTTATTTATTTTACTTATATAAGTCTCTGTGTCTTTTTTTATTAGATAGGTTAAGTGTGGTGATGACAGTAGAAGGTTATGGTAAAGAGCAAGTAACGATCCAGGTTATGCAGTTTATACATTTTCAATCCTTGCTAAAGGGTGTTATATTTCATATTGTGTCATCTGCAAGTTCTTACCAGCTAAGTAGTGATATTATTTTATATCCTAAGAATTAGGAGAGCATTCCTCCGATTCTTACAACATATACCATCACGGTTAACCTCAGGGCTGACAGTACTATCAGTAATCAGGTTTTTTTAACCTATTCATCCCAACTACTAACGCTGGGATACAAGGTCTTATTCCCATAGTTATCCCTAAGGAACACTTGAAATTCACTTCTAACATTATTATGTTATAAATATCATTTATTGAAAGTAGTGGCTTGTGTATTTTTGATTCCAGAGACTCATTTACAGGTTTTTTTTTATTAATACAATCATTGCTGGATAATTTATTGCTGGAGTACATTTTTTGACTAGTAATATGTGAGATCAATTGAATTACCGTTGTCTTAAATCTATTTTTTAAATGTATCCATGAATTTTTATAGTTCTTTGTGCTTCTAACGATAGCTCCTGTGCGCTGTTCATTACGATATTTTTACATGCATGTAAGGCTGACTCTGGCACTGATCCCCTTCTAGGTCCTGTTCCTGGTTCCTGTTTGATTCTGCACCCTAAAAAACTCTTACTTGGACTCTTTGGTGCCAACTAGCTTGTTCCTGACTCTTTTTCAGCTTAGCGATTCTGGCTCTGTTGGATTCTTGGTTTGACCTCGGATTCCCTGACTATTCTTCTGCTCCTCGATTCCTGTCCTGTTTGGATACCTGGCTTGACCTCAGCTATCTAGACCATTCTTCATGTTTCTGGCTTCGCTTGGATCTCCTGGTACTGACCCAGCTAGTCCACTACACTTTGCTATAGGGATGTGCACCGGCGACTTTTGAGGTCTCGTGTTTTGTGTTTTGGATCCGGATTTTCGTTATTTTTGAGGTTCGGATTTGTCTCGCAAAACACTTGACGAAAGGTCTCGGTTCGGATTTAAGGTATTGGATTCGGATTTTTTTTGAAAAAAACATAAAAAGTTTAAAAATCAAGTTTTTGGGCTTATTTTCACTCCTAGGCTATTATTAACCTCAATAACATTCAATAACAAGCATTTCCACTAATTTACAGTGTATTCTGAACACCTCACAATATAGTTATTAGTCCAAAACGTTGCAACAAGGTATCTTTCTGGACTGCGTAGAGGAGTGGGTCACCACAATATATATTAAAAACCCTGAACTTTTATGATTCGCACCAATAAATGTACCTGGACTGCGTAGAGGAGTGGGTCACCACAATATATATTAAAAACCCTGAACTTTTATGAATCGCACCAATAAATGTACCTGGACTGCGTAGAGGAGTGGGTCACCACAATATATATTAAAAACCCTGAACTTTTATGATTCGCACCAATAATTGTACCTGGACTGCGTAGAGGAGTGGGTCACCACAATATATATTAAAAACCCTGAACTTTTATGAATCGCACCAATAAATGTACCTGGACTGCGTAGAGGAGTGGGTCACCACAATATATTAAAAACCCTGAACTTTTATGATTCGCACCAATAATTGTACCTGGACTGCGTAGAGGAGTGGGTCACCACAATATATTAAAAACCCTGAACTTTTATGATTCGCACCAATAATTGTACCTGGACTGCGTAGAGGAGTGGGTCACCACAATATATTAAAAACCCTGAACTTTTATGATTCGCACCAATAATTGTACCTGGACTGCGTAGAGGAGTGGGTCACCACAATATATATTAAAAACCCTGAACTTTTATGATTCGCACCAATAAATGTACCTGGACTGCGTAGAGGAGTGGGTCACCACAATATATTAAAAACCCTGAACTTTTATGATTCGCACCAATAATTGTACCTGGACTGCGTAGAGGAGTGGGCACTGGGCACCACAATAAAATATATAAAAAACCTTCAACAGATCTGCATTACACTACACATACGGCTGCTCCTCCATCCTCTCCATCATATACATGTTGGAGTTTTAGCGTGTGACAACCTCTTGTTTTTGATAATGTCAGTGCATTTTGAATATTTTTCAATTTGCCCCACACCACTGAATGTACTTTATCTATGATACGCAATACGCATCTATCTATCTTGACTGCGTAGTGTGGTGGCCCCGGTACACAATTTGGTACCGAGGCCACAATATAATTAAAAAACCCTCCACGTGTCTGAATTCCACCAAACAAGTATCTGGACTGCATAGTGGGGTGGCCCCGGTACCCAATTTGATACCGGGGCCACAATACCTCCTCCAAACATGGTACAGACAATTCGTCATTGAGATCCCAGACAGACAGGGTCAAAGTGTTATTGTTTGACTTTGTAAACCCAAAAAACTGTCCCTGTTGCACATAGTCGTGCAATGAAGACTGACTTTTTCATTTAAAGGCACGATCTTTCAAGTGTAGTGTTTGTAAGTCTAAGTCATATTATACTTTTGGTAAAATTGGTTTATTTTGTTCCTCTTTATGGTAATTAATTAGTAATAGAATTAAAGTAGGAAATAGAATTAAAGTATGAAATAGAATTAAAGTATGAAATAGAGTGGTATAGAGTTGTAGTGTGGTATAGATAGAGTGGTCCACACAATATAATAATAAAACCCTCAACTGGTCTGAATTCCACCAAACAAGTATCTGGACTGCGTAGTGGGGTGGCCCCGGTACACAATTTGGTACCGAGGCCACAATATAATTAAAAAACCCTCCACGTGTCTGAATTCCACCAAACAAGTATCTGGACTGCATAGTGGGGTGGCCCCGGTACCCAATTTGATACCGGGGCCACAATACCTCCATCAACCCTCTAAATCCCACTCCACTGATGGCGGACACCGGGCGCACGTCTAACACCAACATTGCAGT
Organism: Mixophyes fleayi; assembly: GCF_038048845.1. Taxonomy (NCBI): domain Eukaryota; kingdom Metazoa; phylum Chordata; class Amphibia; order Anura; family Limnodynastidae; genus Mixophyes; species Mixophyes fleayi. The sequence goes on from NC_134412.1 coordinate 22,177,054, forward strand.
TACAGCCGCAGTTATACGCTTTGCAATAGGGTGACTACTATCGTATTTGGTGGTCATGGCGAACGACTGTTGGACGGTCAATTGTTTTGTGAAAGACTTAGCGGTCTTACGACTTCCCCTCTGGGAAGATGACCGACTAACAGCAGCAACAGCAGCAGTGGCAGTAGTAGGCGTACCGCTGCAGGATTCCTCGGATGAATCCCGTATTGAGGAGGACTCAGTCTGGCTGCTGACTTGGGCTGCAGGACTGAATCTGATGGAGATTGTGGAGGAAGTTGACGAGGAGGGTGTTGCTGGTGTGTATCCAACTGGACCACGGGATTTAGGTGTCCCTGTACCGATGAGGGTCCTAGCCCCAGTTCCTGAACTAACCACTGAACTATGAAGGTTATTCAGGTGACGTATAAGGGAGGATGTTCCTAGGTGGGCAAGATCCTTACCCCTGCTTATTTGAGCTTTACATAAGCTACATATGGCCATACATTGGTTGTCTGGATTTGGATAAAAATAACTCCAGACCGAAGAGGTGCATTTTTTGGTCTTCTGACCAGGCATGACGATGGGCTTTTTCATCCCATGGACATCAGCTGTTTCCCCCCCTCGTGCCTCATTTACAATAACCACATCACCATCCTCATCATCAAGTTCCTCCACAGCACCAGCTACATCATCAATAGCCTCCTCCCGGGCCACCTCTTCCCGTACAGTGATGGGAAGGTCAGGCTTGACAACCACCAACACCCTTGGACTCGCCTTGGGGATTTGTGATAATTTCTCTTTAGAAGGCAGAGTTGTTTGCTGTTTTGTTGCTGACAGCATAACTCTCTTCAATTTTTTGTAGGGGGGGGGGGAGGAGGAGGAGGGCTAAGATCCGTGGGTGAAGCTGAACCACTAGTCATGAACACGGGCCAGGGCCTAAGCCGTTCCTTGCCACTCCGTGTCGTAAATGGCATATTGGCAACTTTACGTTTCTCCTCAGATGATTTTAAGTTTCTCTTTTTGCTACTTTTTCTTAACTTGGGCTTTTTGGATTTTACATGCCCGGTACTACGAGATTGGGCATCGGGCTTGGAAGACGACGTTGATGGCATTTCATCGTCTATGTCATGAATAGTGGCAGCAGCTTCAGCATTAGGAGGAAGTGGGTCTTGATCTTTCCCTACTTTATCCTCCAAATTTTTGGTCTCCATTATATGTAGCACAAGATACTGCAGAATGTGTGAACTTGGTAATATTGCAGTACCAATGGACTTATACTGCTGGATTGGTTTTGCAAATTTGGTTATAATTATTATATATTTTTTTTTTTTTTAATTTTTTATTTTTTTTTACTTTTTTTTTATTTTTAAAAAACTTGGGAATAGTGGGGAAATAACTATGCCCTTAGAAGCACAGAGCACAGGACACAGCACCACTGGACTGAACAGGACACGGCACAGGACCCAGCAGCACTACGGAACTCAGCAGGACAGAGCACAGGACACAGCACCACTGGACTGATACTGCAGAATGTGTGAACTTGGTAATATTGCAGTACCAATGGACTTATAATGCTGGATTGGTTTTGCAAATTTGTTTATAATTATTATATATTTTTTTTTTTTTAATTTTTTATTTTTTTTTACTTTTTTTTTATTTTTTAAAAACTTGGGAATAATGGGGAAATAACTATGCCCTTAGAAGCACAGAGCACAGGACACAGCACCACTGGACTGAACAGGACACGGCACAGGACCCAGCAGCACTACGGAACTCAGCAGGACAGAGCACAGGACACAGCACCACTGGACTGATACTGCAGAATGTGTAAACTTTGTAATATTGCAGTACCACTGGACTTTTACTGCTGAATGTGTGAACTTGGTAATATTGCAGTACCAATGGGCTTATACTGCAGGATTGGTTGTGCAAATTTTGTGGTAATTTAAAAAAATTAAAGTAGTTTTTGGTATTTTTTAAAAAAACTTTTTTTTATTTTTTTAAACACAGGGGAATATTGGGGAAATAACTATGCCCTTAGAAGCACAGAGCACAGGACACAGCACCACTGGACTGAACAGGACACAGCACAGGACCCAGCAGCACCACTGACCTCAGAAGGACAGAGCACAGCACACAGCACCACTGGACTGATACTGCAGAACACAGCACAGCACAGCACTAAACAGCACTAAACAGCACTAAACAGCACTAAACAGCACAGAACTAAACAGCACAGAACTAAACAGCACAGAGGACCACCTAACACACCCTCCCTCTACCCTGATCAATGCCCGAGTGAAGATGGCGGCGACTAGCAGGGAATTTATAGGATCCGAGTATCGCGAGATCCGACAACGGGATTATGAGTCAGAGCCTCAGTTTCACTTTTGAATTTGGCGCCAATACCCGGATCTGTCTCGGATCCGACTCGGATCCGCAACGTTCGGGTGGGCTCGGATTTCATAAATCCGAGTGCGCTCATCCCTACTTTGCTAGCGAGGTAGCCGGTGTCATGAACAAACAACTCCAAGTACCTCGACCTGCACGTCCCACACAGCTAAGACCAATCCCCCTTTCAGGGTTCCCTGGTGAACACTAGGGGTGTGTTAAACTCTGCGCCTCTGTGCTCCATAGTGTCAACTGCTAACAGAAGTACATCCACTTTCCCAGTATAATTGTGACAATTAAGCGAATAGATACTATACATATCTCAAGTTAATGTCTCCCCGTCCAAGTTGCTGAAGAAGTGCCTCATTTGCAGGGGGGAACTGCATGGATTGGGAGCCTAAAATGTCCCTGTAGAAAGTTCAGAATGTGGCTTCATTTAGGTGGGACTAAAACAACTATAGGCTGGACCGACACAAAAGTGGGCATGATTAGCACACTGATAGCCCTACCGATATTGGTGGTTGATGGAGCCAATGCAACAATGATAAGCAGAGTGTGTCACAGTAGGTGAACCATTGAGTCTGAGAAGTCCTTGCGTGATGTCTGGCCACCTGGCCACATAGGATAGGACAGTCTTACTAGGGTCTCATCCACTGTCAATCTCCCACTTGTTTTAAAGTTTCCCTAGCACTATAAATCACATTTCCATTGTCTACCTATAACTTTAGGGTGTCCCAGACTTGGTAGTGGGCATACACTTGCTCCCAAGAAGAGGTTACACCCAATAATGCCCACTGGGCCTTATCTTGGGGATAGAGGTGGCTTTTAAAGATAAAAATCACATACTGAACTGTGAATAACTATCTGTAACATCAACAATTCTACAAATGCTAACTTACATATTTTAACATAAAATGTAGCATGACAACTTTATACACTAAAGTGATATATTTATTTTTCTCTGCTGGCGGCCATCCTCGTACTTACAGCTGCCAGAAGCGTCTCCATCTGAGTCTGCCCAGACATTAGGAACTCTTTGCTGCTGTGTGAAGCTCTGCCACTTGGATACTTGTTTAAAACACATTGACATTGTCTGTCTCCTACAGCCAATGTTTTAGGGTTTCCCAGCCATGGTGGTAGGGCCACCTCTAACTCCTAGAAGAGATCTTCTAGCCCCCACTCGCCCGTGCTCTCTGTACCTCTTCTTAGGGGCAGGGGTGTCTTTCACAAATAGAAAATTCCTACTTTAAAATATGTTATAGTACTTAGCTTCCTGTAGACTGTGCCATCAACAATTCAACAAATGTTATTTGTTGTTCGAATTTAAACAAATATTTTCCCATGGAACAGATATGGTCAAACAAAGAAGGTGTTCTATTGGTTTGCATGATAATTTGGCCATGTGGATAATTTATAATAAGATCAGGAAGTAACACCTAATGTATACTTTGTAAGAAGAGTAGATGCACTGACGCAGTTATCAACCTTTTGTGTGTTCAATTAGTTGCATCATAATTATATTTGCTGCATATAACAAATCTATCACACTACAGGGCTTATTTAACATTGTGCAATGTGCACACATGATGTAGCAATCTAGCAGTCCAGTTTAAAAAAAATAATCAAGCATTCGACACACTTGTGCGTAAAGCAGTATGTTCTAGTAATCGGAACACCTTATATGTACACAGTAGATAGTGTATCACACTTATCACACCCTGTATGAATTACAACACATATAAATCCATTATAGACAGTACATAACGCACAACAAGCAGTATATTATACACACATTTTAATATAGCATATATTTATCAGGCACATTGGGGCTGCTGCAGTGGGACTTGCGACAATTTGTGTAAGGTGCCTTGCAAGAACTCCCTCTGCGAATGCCCAGAAAATGGGAGCACGCCTAGGTGCCCATGCAGACGTGAGCGATTCTGGCACTTACGCCGCTTGTGCCCGGAGAGGGGTGACTGTGAAGGGAACAGGCATACTTATATTTGCAATGTACAGTAGCGGCGTCTTAATGTAAATGCGGATTGTGCAGACTTGCAGACACGCCTGTTTGGAGGCACGTCTTGTGTACCTGTTATAGGGCAGGTGCAAATACTCACTGAGGGTTATGACCTGGCCTAAAACAGGCGCCTATGCTGCTGATTTGGAGGTGGACGCATCCTGAGATGTCTACGGCTTTGCATATAGACAGAAATGTAATGTACTCCCATGGTTTGCCTAATGTGGGTGTAGTTTTATATAGTCAATAAATATATAAAATAATAATCAAATACAACACATATCAGCTCTAGGTGACTAGTATTCAATCATGATCATTACGGTTTATTTGTAATGCACCCACACAAAATTTCCCTACCAACAGAGAGCAAACAAATCAAGGGAAATGAATAAACATATTAACCATAAACACACAAAAACACAATGGGAGTGCAAGTGAAAACAAAAGTTGCACAAGTACAAACAGGAACATATGAGGTAGACAAATAGGTTACAATCTAGAGAGGCGAAATCAGGTATAGTAGGAATGAGTGGGACTTGAGTGGACATGGCAGGAGAAGCAAGGAAAGGTGGGTTTTGAGACAGAGAGTGCTTGAAAGATTTGAGGTTAGAGGAATGTCTGGTAGGACGAGGCAAGGAGTTCCATAGGTAAGGAGCACCATGGGAGAAGGTTTGTAGGATTTGTAGGTGGGAGTGGGAGGAGAGGAAAAGCGCAGGTCAGAGGAGAACAGTAAAGGTCAAGCTGGTGTGTATCATGGGACAAGGTCAAAGATGTATGGAAGGTAAGAGCTGTGAGGGCTTTGAAGGTGAAGATGAGCAACTTGAATTGAAGTGCAATGAAGGGATTTGCATAGTGGTGCAGAGGCAGGAGAAAAAGATTATCCTTGCAGCTGCATTCAGGATAGATTGAAGTGGGCAAAGGTGGGTGAGTGGAAGGCCAGCTAGGAGGAGGTTACAATAGGCAAGGTAGGAGATGATGAGAGAGTAGACCAGTTTTTTCATTATTTCCTGAGTAAGGGGCATATTATGGCTATGTTATGAAGGAGGAGGCGACAGAACTGAGAGGTGGATATGTGGAGTGAAGGTGAGGACGGAGTCGATGATGACACCAAGGCAGCAGGCGTGAGGAACAGGGAATAGTGTGATGTTGTCAATACCCAGGGGAGTGGTGAGAAGGGTACTGACATTAGTAGGGAGAAAGTTGATCATCTTAGTTTTAGACATATTAAGTTTGAGGAATCATTGGGACATCCAGATTGAGATTGCAGAAAATCAGTTGGACACTTGGGAATGGAGAGAAGGTTAGAGACTGTAGGAAGAGAGGTAGAGATTGGGCATCATCAGCATAGAGGTGGTAGTTATGGAAGTGTATGAGTAAACCCAAAAAGAAGTGTAAGGTGAGAAGAGTAGATTGCCAAGAACAGAGCATTGAGGGGTACCGACAGATAGAGGCAGATGCAGGAGTTAGAAGCAGAGATGCTGAAGGAGCACCAGAAATCTAGGAGGCAAACCAGAATAAGACAGTACTCCGGATGCCAAGTAAGTGGAGGGTGTCATCTCGTTTATATATCTAATATATATAAGCCTAGCGGCGTGTGTTAGTGTGTGGAAAAAACTATTTTCTCAGAAAGGGCTCATCCAATTGACCTGAAATTTGGTATACTGACATTATTTGACAAAAAAATTATAATAGTGAAGTCAGTTAACTTCCATCATCCCCCTTGCCCCCGTGGGAGGTGTAGTAAAGGCTAAATTTACCAATTGAGGGCTCAAACTCTTGACCGTGTGGGTATTTATTTACCAGAGCCTGTGTTTGGTCATGGACAATTGTATGTCGCATTTTCACGAGTACGGAGAAGCAGTGATGTGAAAGTGTAGGTTATGAATACTTCCCATCAAGGAAGACTGATTGAGCACAGCGATAAGGTGTTTAGCAGAAACGTTGTGTATCGAGAGGTTTTAGAACAGTAAGACGATGGAGATTAAGGATGTGGGGATGAAGATGAAGGATGAGGTGATGGAGAAGAATGATGAGGTGGTGACATGTGGACAAAACCACGTTAAAAAAGGGCGCTTTTGTCGGGAGGTAACGCTCTTCCCCTGAGGAGGCCTGGCCTAGCCCCAAATGCATGACAAGAACCTTAAGTAGCTTGATTTGACTAGAATGCATGAGTATCATGGACGGGCTAACTTGTGTGTGTGTATGTATATGTATGTATATATATATATATATATCTATATATAATATATATAGTGATATGATAGAAACACTTCGAAGTTTATAGATGGTCTGTGTGCGTGTCCCGAGCCAATACAGCGGGACATATTCGTGTTACCTGTAAGTCAAAAAAATCTTGCTTACAATTGTTGAGTCTGTGGGTTGGACTCTGGGTGCCCCACACTTAGAGACGGACAATATTGTTAGCTAGAGTCTGACAAGCTAGGATTTATTATGTTGATATGTCATTATTTTCTTGTCAGCTGAGGCTAATTACACAATATTTTGGAGGTTTGGTGTTATTTTCTGCCTGCTGCTGAGTTAAGTGCCATTGTCTACCCCAGGAGACGACATCTGCTACCTATTCTGTGAATATGTATGTGTGTTATCTTATTTATTAACCGGCGGTGAACTTTGGTCTGTTACCATCACAATCATGAAATCATGTGACTTAGCATGGGATACAACTGAAGCTAATATTTTTCCAAGTATCTGAAGTATAGTTTGCAGGGTTTTTGGGGTTTTTTTGGGGGGAAGGGAGGTTATTGTTTTTTTCTGGCTTTTTTTTATTATTATTATTGATAAAATGTATAATTTTCTAGTAGTTTGGGTACAGTGCAAAGTCCTCTCTCTTTTGGCTAGAGTACAATACAGATCCACTTCCTGGAAGCTACAGCTTCTGTTTTCTGATGGTTAGTGTACAGAAAATATGCAATCTCTGGCGATTATTGTTCAATAAAGATTCACATTCAGTTTCATAAATTTCTGAAGGAAGTTCATACTTGCCTACTTTTTTTTTTTTTTTTTAACTCCGGGAGATCCCGGAAGGGTAGCGTGGCTGGAGGGTGGAAGTGATGGGCCGCAGACAACCCTGTCACTTTGGCCACTCCCCACGTTACAAAATGATGCAATTCCCTGAAAATTGCGCCATTAATGCTCACATCCTGTCCACTTCACTAGGAAGTGGGCAGAATGCCGGAGAATTGCCTGCTCTCCCAGGAGTCTGGGAGACCTACCCGAAATTTGGGAGTCTCCCGGACATTCCGGGGGAGTTGGCAAGTATGGGGTAGTTTGCTGCTTATCAGGAGCATTTGATCATGGCATGTGTGGCACTGCCTAGGTGGTCCTTGGTGCTTTTCAATTCCCTTCAAGACATGTTCAAAAACCCTCTGACTCCTCACTAGATCTCATAGGCCCACTAAGCACTTTTTCACATTGCAATCTGGCTGCACCAATATGCAATAAGTGGCACTGTATCAAACACCTCTTTCTCTATAGATCAGGCCTGGCCAACCCGTGGCTCTCCAGGAGTTGTGAAACTACAATTCCCAGCATACCATGGCAACTTTCGGCTGGCTATCTGCTGGCAGAGCCTGCTGGGGTTTGTAGTGTCACAACACCTGGAGAGACACAGGTTGGCCAGGCCTGCTATTGATTGTAAGCTTGTGAACAGGGCCCTCTTACTGTTTTGTCTGTTAATTACCAGTCTTGTTTTAATACTATGTTTGTTGGCAATTGTAAAGTGCTACGGAGAATGCAGGCACTATATAAATAAATGTCAATAATAATAATGGTCACTGAATTTGATTGCAATATTGTCTTGATAAGAATTGAAAAGTGCCAACGTCTGCCTAGGCAACGCTACACATGCTGTGCTCAAATGTACCTGCTGAAAAAAAGGAACAATAAATTAGTTTTTTTAAAAAAAATAATAATTCACAATATTCTATGGATATATGCATGGCAGCACGGTGGCACTTCTGCCTCACAGCGCTGGGGTCTTGAGTTCAATTCCCAACCATGGCCTTATCTGTGTGGAGTTTGTATGTTCTCCCCGTATTTGCATGGATTTCCTCTGGGTGCTCCGGTTTCCTCCCACACTCCAAAAACATACTAGTAGGTTAATTGGCTTACTTATTTGGAAGCTTTGAGAACCTTTATCAAACGAGTTCTGGAGGAAATCCATAGTTGGTCACATCTTCCCTTGTCGTACCTGGGCCGCATCAGCTTATTGAAAATTTTACCTATAAATTTGACCTCAGTGACAGCTGAGACACTTCTTAATGTATTCCGCAAATTTTTCTGGAATAATAAATATCCCTGTATCAGCCTTGTTAGGCTCCACCAAAGCCCATCTAAGGGTGGTGTTAATCTCCCTAGCCTAAAATTATATAACTACGCTAGTTTTCTACGAACTATTCGGGACTGGTTACACTCTATGACCTCCTATATGATTGTTCACCTTATCTTCTTTCTTCTCACACATGAAACTGAACTATCTTCAGAAACTTTAGATAATCCCCTACTAATGTCTACATGGGCAACATGGAAAGTTGTCTGTAAAAAAGTTAACCTTATTAACCTGTATGGTGGCAAGGCTTCATTCTCCGTGCGGTTAGGATTAGGGGGTTCGGGTAGTTTGGGTGTGAAATCTCTCCGTTCTCTGATGGATCTCAGTGACTTTAAACCTCTGGCGATAGCCCAATTTTTGGAAAAGTATGAGCTACCGGGGACACGTAGATTCGACTCTCGAGGCCAAACATTACACTACTACAGTTTGTAATATGCTATACCCACACAATTGATCTAATGACCTTGACCCTATGCTATCTACTCCCTTGCGTACCTGGGGAGACATATCCCTTCATTACCAACTCCTTCGTACCCCATTTGACCATACCAAGCTTCCAGCGGGCTTATCTCGATGGCTCACGATTTTCTCTGATGTCTCCATTGACCGTCTTCTTAAAACCTTATCTTATTCATGCTCAGTAATTTCGGCTAGTTCCTAAGAGACGTTTCTCAATATTAATCATGGAGATTATTTGTCCCCTCAACATCGTCATACACATTGTATGTGGGAATGTCCTCGAATTAAACCCTTCTGGTGACAAATTCAGATTTATGCTTCCACCCGTCTCCTGAACTAAGTCTCACTTTCTCCTGAATGGTCTATTCTATGAGTGACTGACTCTTCTTTAAAAATGTCTAAGGGGGGTGGGAAGTTGTTGCTCATTATTTCTGTAGTGGCTTTAATAATGTATATTGCATCAATGGATATATGACCAACCTCTTACTTTATCTTTATTTAAATCCAAACTATTTTTTGTGTTCCGGATGGACTGGCTGGAGGCATTCTTACACACAGAATCTCACACTGAAAACTCTTTATAACATGAGAAAGAATTATCGCTAGTTCACCAGACTCCACACAACGCCTTATTCCTTTCTAGGGCTGCAATACTTATCACTGTCTTGATTACCTGGAATAATAGACGACCATGTATGTTTTGCATTGTAATCAGTGTCTCTTAGCTTATATTGCTCTGTTACTCCAATAACAAAAATAATCTAAAAAAAAAAGTCTTATTGATTGCTACCTTTTTACTATTCTACCGGTTTTAGGTAAGGGTGAAAGCCCTTGCACTTCGACTTTGGCAATTGTCATGGTTTGTCCAATGTATGTTTTTAAGAAATATTTGGCAATGGCTGAGATTGCTAAATCTGTCCTCCGTAGTAGAAATTATACTGAGAGATTGGCAACCATATAATCTAGTGAACAATAAACATAGGATTTGCTTTGGTAGATTTTAATAGTTCATTGTTTATTTGTAAGCACCACAAAGGTCAGCAGCTCCGGACAGTGGGTATAACAGAAATACCAAATACAAATCAAACATAAACACAGAATAAGTACATATGAGGTTGATCAAGGAGGTACAGACAGAGGACCCTGTTTGTGAGAGCTTTTGTATATCCCCGGTCACAGGATATACACCTGTCAGGTATAGCTGCCAGAAATTTCTGTGGTAATCATGAAAACGATTACCACGACCCGGACAATGCCGATACATACAAAGAAACACAGATTTTAAAAAAAAAAGTACATCAATATAAGCAGACTTACCTACAAAGCGACGCTGCAAATTTCCGATAGGTGGATGATGTTGACCGCAACTAATTCCGACGACAGATGTGTCCGGCACTTGACTTCCGCGTCACTCAACAGTGCAACCTAGGTAACTGTTCATTGAAAGCGGCAATGTCGGGACCCCAGGTCTGTCATCGGAATTAGTTGCGGTCACCATCATCCACCCACCGGAAATCTGCACCATCGCTTTGTAGGTAAGTCTGTTTATATTGATGTGTCTTTTTTAAAAAAAATCGGTGTTTCTTTGCAGTTATCATCGTTGTCGGTGTTGTGGTACTCGGAAAAACGCACCCAACCCAGAAATTTGCCCATGCGCAGTAAGGACCATTTGGTCCGATGCCAATGTAAGCAATAATAATTATTTACCAATCTACTTTACACCTTTTGTGTTTGTCTGTGACATTGTATACCCACTGAGCATACTATAATGTTAAGTATGTCCGACCGACATGCATTTATAAAGCAGCTTGCATTACCTCTTGGCAAAGAATGAAATAGTTTAAGCTGACGTTTAGTTGTTCAGTATAGTTATACTTGAGACTTGGCACCAAGGCAACCTAGATTCCAGAGAAGTTGGCATTTTTCCAGTTGGAATTAATAAAAGACTAATCACGCTTATATCATTCACTAAAGTAGAGTAGCTTTCAACACTACTGTACCAAGAGTTTGCTATATAACAGGGGCTGCCCGAGCTGATCTTTAGACTTTATAGCCTTGTCCTTATTCTTCATTATCTGAACCAGAACAGTGTAAAAGTAAAATATACTTCAATTTAGTAGTATAGTACCTAAAGTGTCCGCTTTAACCCTATGTTGATTCTGCTGCATTTTATTAGTTACGTTTGTGGAACTAAATGTTCTAGCGGACCCTGGTTGCCTGTGCATGCTGGCACTGGAATTCTATAGGATTCAGCTTGTTTTGGCAGCCATGGGCATGCTGGTGCTTGCAGTTCTATTAGCTCCAGCATCCCAAGCATTTACTGGCTGCCAGGGCTTGCTGTTACATATTGCCCTGGTACCCACCATAAACGGGACCAGCTTGACTTAGGTAGACCTGCAAATTTTTTACTGTCTAATTTTCCTAGGGAGTTCGGATGCTTGCTGACAAGGCCGAGGCTGGTAAACTCATTATGATAGAGGGACGCACTCTGCTGATCTTCCTGATACAGTGTGACCAGCGCAGGCTTATTGCCAAGCAGCTGGTACCATATATAATGTGGGATATACCGAGCGCGGGCTTATTTTTCTCTGGTTTAGTGTGACCAGCCTAGCCTGGCATATCCTGATTCTGTCACTTTTGCAAGGGGAAGCACGCTTTCTGTCTCACTGCATTAGCGGAACCCACTCAGTTCATATCACTGGTGCTGGTTATTTAGTTTAGAAGAAGGAAGGGGTGCAAATGTTTTTATTTCATTTTTCTTTTTTACAACAGTAAAGAATACATGTTGATGGTCAGCATCAGACCAGGCCTAAGGGAGCCAGAAAAGACACACCTCATAAGTTTTGAGATACTGCAACAGACCCAGATATATATGTATATTTACTAAAATGCGGGTTTGAAAAAGTGGAGATGTTGCCTATAGCAACCAATCAGATTCTAGCTGTTATTGTGTAGAATGTACTAATGACTAGAGAGTCCCTAAAGACGAAAGCACTTTAACAACGGGCATGTGTCCATTTCTTTAACTTTACACTTACCATTAAGGGTTAAATTATTCCCTGTGCCAGGCTGACTAATAGGTGGGAAGTGGGAGTGCCATGGCAGCTTATAGAAGTCCCCAGGGAATTATTCTGTTCCAGTCAGCTTCAAAGGATCCTGTGCAGAGGAAGACATAGACAGCAGTTGTATCTGATCCACTTAGAGTATTTTGTCTCTTGTCTCTGTTTGCTTTTGTTCTACAGTCCCCCTGAACTCGTTTCTTCCAAACTAGTTTAGCTTTGCCTGCCCTTTATCCACCCTCACCTTAGTGTTATTATTTACATAGTAAAATAGTAACATAGTAACATAGTTGATGAGGTTGAAAAAAGACACCAGTCCATCAAGTTCAACCTATTTTGGATCTCCTGCGATCCTGCACTTATATTTGAAATTGATCCAGAGTAAGCAACCGCCAATCTGTTTCAATTTTGAAAATCCCCCCAGACTCAATATTGCAATCCAATTTTTACCCTATATCCACTACTATCCTTCCTTTTAAATTAACGGTCGTATTCCTGGATACACCTTTCCGCTAAAAATTTGTCTAACCCTTTCTTAAACATATCTATTGAATCTGCCATCACAACCTTCCCTGGCAATGAATTCCATATCTTGACTGCCCTTACTGTAAAGAACCCCTTCCTTTGCTGGTTGTGAAATTTCCTCTCCTCTATCCTTAGGAAGTGACCACGTGTCCTGTGTATAGTCCTTGGGGTAAAAAGTTCCCATGAAAGTTCTCTGTATTGACCCTTAATGTATTTGTACATAGTAATCATATTTCCCCTTAGACGCCTCTTTTCTAAAGTAAACATGCCTAAACTGTCTAACCTTTCCTGTAACTTAATGACTCCATACCCTTTATCAATTTTGTCGCCCTTTTCTGAACCCTTTCTAGTTCCAAATTATCTTTTTTATAGAGTGGTGCCCAGAACTGTACTGCATATTCAAGATGAGGTCTTACCAATAATTTATACAGTGGCAAAATTACACTGTCTTCCTTTGCATCTATGCCCCTTTTTATGCATGCCAATACTTTGTTTGCCCTTGCAGCTGCTGCTTAACATTGAGCACTATTGCTAAGTCTACTGTCTACGAGCACTCCCAAATCCTTTTCCATTATAGATTCTCCTAAATTAATTCCATTTAATTTATAGATTGCGTTTTTGTTTTTGATCCCTAAATGCATTTATCGATGTTAAACCTCATATTCCATTTGGCCGCCCAATCCTCCAGTTTATTTAAGTCCCTCTGTAGAGAAGCTACATCTTGCTCTGATTTTATTACCTTACAGAGTTTAGTGTCATTTGCAAAAATAGAAACTTTACTCTCTAAACCATCACCAAGGTCATTAATAAATATATTAAAAAGGAGTGGGCCCCAGCACGGAACCTTGAGGTACTCCACTTAAGACTTTTGACCAATTAGAAAATGTTCCATTTATCACAACTCTCTGTTCCCTATTCTCTAACCAGTTTTCGATCCAAGTACAAATGTTGATTCCTAGACCCAGTTTCCTTATTTTGTAAACCAACCTTTTGTGTGGCACTGTATCAAAGGCCTTTGCAAAATCTAAGTAGACCACATCTACTGTGCTGCCCTGGCCTAAGTTCCCACTAACTTCCCCCTGGTCTAAGTTCCCACTTACTTCCTCGTAGAAACTAATTAGATTAATTTGACATGACCTATCCTTCACAAATCCATGTTGATTCCCACTAATACTTTTATGGCGCACCAAGTAATCCTGAATACTATCCCTCAAAATACCTTCCAGTAGTTTCCCCACTATTGATGTCAGGCTTACAGGTCTATAATTCCCTGGTTGTGATCTCGTCCCCTTTTTAAACAACGGCACCACATCTGCTATTCGCCAATCCCTTGGTACTGAGCCTGATGAGATTGAATCTCTGAAAATTAAGAATAGCAGTCTAGCTATTTCCGAGTTTAACTCCATAAGGACCCTTGGGTGTATGCCATCTGGACCATTTCTCCCAACTTTTTTCAAACCCCCTCCCCTTCTCTCCTCCTCCTCCTCCAGATTTGTGCCCTGATTTTGGCCTTCTCTTCCCCCCCACCACATATTTCTCCAGGGTCACGTGTCCCGCGCCATGCCCCATCCCAAAAGAAATGTCTCACGTCCCCTTAGACTCCGGCGCTCCCCCTCCCAAGCACTTATCACCAGCCTTCCCTCCCTATCAGCACCACCTCGAATACCCCTGACCCGTTAGCTCCCCTGGTATCTTCACAGCAACCAATGGGCCAGACACTGAGTTTTACTACCAAGGATTCTAACGTGCCTTTTGTCTCAGTGCCACAGAGTCAGCCCATAATGACGGAGGAAAGTCTTCACACGCAAGCAAGAGACGAGCACACCATGTCGGTCAGCAACACCGAGCAGCCAACAACAGCACAAGCCACCCCGGGAACCACGATCGAATCATCGTGAATCAGCGCTTTGGGTGAGATCCCTTTAAATGTTTCAAGCACAACACATCACTACAGTCCACCCATTGATACCACTAGTGATGAGTCCTCAGATGCAGAGGAAGGCCCACACAAGCTCATAAAATTGTTACAGATACAGTTGCTAGGCAAACTGACATCAAAAACTAGTTTTTAGGACCTCAAGTGGGAGACCGGGTGGGTGATATGGGGCAGTGTGAGAGTCAGGCTATTACATTCGGGGTGAGACCCAGAGTGAGAGATAAAATAAAGAGACAAACTTTCATAGATATGTTTACGATTACAGAAACAGCCAAAAGGAGCCTAGATGAGGCATGCGGAAAGAATGGCCTAGGCGAACACAAGTACCGGTCCTTCCCCAACTGGTTGAAGGGGTACTGTATTTTTGTGGTATTTGTACATGATAAATGACATGATCGTAAAAGATGAGGGTTACATATGGCGAGCTTACGAAGACATATTTAGGCGTAAAATGAGTGGCCGTTCCAGCATTCCTCTTGGCCATAAAGACATAGACACATGGATGGAATTCATGCGACCCAGCAGTCAGGCCAACCTACTACCAGGGCAAAAACTATTTCACTCAGAGGGGAGGGCGACAGCACCCCCTCTCAAAGAAATAGATGCTACGACCTTGTTGCAGGCCTCCGCAAGATAAAGTCAACAAAATGATAGAAGCAGTATCCGAGTTACAGCTCAGTCACGTTACAAATGCAGTCCCTATTTGGCCTTTTTAATTTTGCTAGTAGGATCATTCCCATGGGTCGAGTTTTCTTCAGAAAACTTCAAAAGGCCACAAGTGAAATCCGCACGCAAACATTAGATTATCGCAAGAGATAAAAGAGGACATGCTGATATGGGTGAGGTTTCTGCGTGATTTCAACAGTAAAAGAATATGGCCCTCTGCCACACTGACTAACAAGCAGTTACACGGGTTTGGGGCTTACCTCAATGGGGATTGGTGTGCCACACACTGGCCAGAATCCTGGCGCCAATCGGGTTTAGTTCACAACTTGTTAGTTTTAGAGCTCTCTCCCATTATTGTGTCCCTTGAGCTTTGGGCATTAAGCCTTTATGTGGGATGGATACAGCAAAGGTTCACCAAAGACAGCTATGGCGTCCACTCTGGCAGGTATATCATTCATGTCTCGCCTACAAGGCCTCACCGATGTCACAAAGAGCTTTATCATATCCAAAGCTTTAAAATGTTGGGCTAGAGACAGAACTATACCATCGGACACTAGGAGACCAGTAGATATTCCTATACTACATAGCTTAATTAGGGTACTAGCATCGGTTACACATGATAATTATGAACTATTGCTATTTTGCACAGCATTTGCTCTGGCATATTTTATAGAATTTCAGAATTAGTCGCTCAATCCAGAAGGCATAATCTATCTGGCCTACTGGCTCAATACACTATAATTTAAGGGAATCAGCTGTCCAGCAAAATCAGTATGTCCAAAACCGATCAGACAGGAAAGGGTTGCTGGATACAATTACAGTCGCAATCGAACTTGAAAATTTGTCCCCTTACACTAGCAGCACAATTTGCCTTTTGTTCCTAGTTCATCAAGGTGGGTCCCCTTTAACCAAGTATCAATTTCAGGCCATATTTAAGAAATAATATAGAAATAGAAGTGGCTCAATCAATTTATAGGCTCATAGCAGGTGCTTGAAAGGGCGGGGTTATCCTGAAAGGAACAAACACAGAGAAAAATCCCCCAGCACACTACTATAGCCAGCAAAGGAGCTGCCATTTCTACTGTAGATAAAAATGCAAAAGTCTTAGTTGCACACATTTGCAAATGTATGTTTAAGCCACCCGCCACTTCACAGCGCTTTTGCTAATAGGGTGGTCCTAACTCTAAACAGTGAGAGTCCCTTATGTTTGGACCATACATATATGTGTTTTTAAATTGAAAGCTAACTTACCAAGAGATACCCCAGAAGCCTCCAAATGGCAATACAGCGCCACGGATGGATATCCGTAGTGCAAGTCCAGTTATATCATAAGGACGGAGTTCACCTCCCCTCAGAGGGTTTAGATAGATTTATAAAGACCATTTATAGCTCATTTGGATTCTTTTCTTAGGTATGAGGGTGGCGGGCTGTTGGTCCCTTAGACGCCAGCGGTGGTAGGAAGGACACTGCGATCAGTGGCTGATGAATACGGCGCTATCGCTGATTGGCCTCAGGTCACCACCCCCCTCGAGGTACAAAAAGTAAAGTTCTTTTTGTGTGAGGGATCCCTTATCCTGCTTAGAAGCCGGTTATTGTGAGTCGAGAGGGGGTGTTGTCACCTGTCGCCAGATTTAGCGCCGGGCAAGCAGTTATGGAGTAGCCCCGGTTTGTATAGTGGATTTAGGGCTGGTTTGCCATCTGCACTTTGTTCCGGTTATCAGATCGTTAGCTGTCCCGCAGTACACTTTCTCTGCCACCAGGTTCTTTATACATAATAAACTTTGTTCTACACTTACATGTGCCCCTGCTGTAAGGACCTAAATTGGTTTTATAAACAAAATTATTTACTGATTTTAAGACTACCTGGGTAATGCATAAATTACCTCATAACATCATACTTGCCACCTCTCCCTGAATGTCAGGGAGACTCCCTGAAATAGGGGTGATCTCCCTCACTCCCTGAAGAGTCTGGCATTCTCCCTGATGCTGAGCCAGTACAAGACGTGGTTGGCTTCGCCATCTGTGGCATGATGACACAGTTCAGAAATTGTGTTCTATGTCCATGTATTGATGCCTATGGAGGTGGCCATTTTCATGGAGACCAAGATTTAATCAAAGACTGACAGGTAAGACAACATGACTTCAGTAATGGAGACAGAAATGTAAAAGACACTTCAGTCTCTAGAGATTCAATAGCTGCTTTTCTTCAACACATAGTTGCCTACTCCCGCATTTCTGGTAGACCTCCTGGGAGATCAGGGCAACCTCCCGGTTCTCGCCCCCGCAACAGATGTGGTGGGGGCAGGGTTTAATGACGCAGATATCACATCATTTTAGCCCAGCCCCTTGCTGTAATTGGCCAAAATTGTGACAATTGTTTATGGGGCGGCGCCAAAATGATTCGATTCGCCAAGTCCCGCCCCTGAACGCCCACCTCCCTCGGGATCTCCCTGAATCCAACGAGGAAAAGTTGGCAAGTATGCATAACACTCACCCACTTTTAAAACCTCCGGGATCTCTTGAAGGGGAGGTCAGGTGACCAGCGCAGGAGGGGGCATGGTGATGCCACTGTGTCACTATGGCCCCGCCCCCTGCTATGTAAATAGTCATTAAGCCCCGCCTTCACTAACACCTGGGAGAATGTCTACTCTTTCCAGAAATTACGGGAGAGTAGGCAGCATGAATTGCCTCCATTTTCGACATTCAGTTTCTGCTAATTTGGAGCTACCTTTGTGTTTGCTGCTTAGAAGTTTGTCGGATATGTTAAAAAAAAGCTGAATGGCTTAATCACAGCTGGGAAGTCATGCACATGTAGAATGCAGTATATCTTGTCCATTTTAACCCTGAACAAAGTAGTATTAATTTTCAATTGTTGGCAGATCAAGTCTAAGGTTACCACCTGGGGTTTATTCACAATTTCCCAGGCATGCAGTAATCTGTGCCAAGGACTGGTAAACATGGGTATCCGTAAAGAAAAATGAGCACAGATTAAATTAGGCCACATACCCACCGGTGTTGGAAATATGTTTAAAAAGTTATCAAAATTGAATTTAAAATGCATATTCATTCAGTATTTGTTTATTTACTAGCATTTTAGAGATGATTGTTGCTTTTTAATGCATTGAAATGCGGAAAACAAACAGAAACGAAACAAACAGGGTTCTGAAAAATGTAACATAATCCAAATGGGTAAAGTATCCTTTGGAACGATAGTTTGTAGTGTCACAACTGTTTAAATGCATTAAAAACCTATGTATAATGCTTAGATACTGCTTGTTCAAATAAGCACTCA
Organism: Mixophyes fleayi; assembly: GCF_038048845.1. NCBI lineage: Eukaryota > Metazoa > Chordata > Amphibia > Anura > Limnodynastidae > Mixophyes > Mixophyes fleayi. Next base: position 22,195,726 of record NC_134412.1, read on the forward strand.
CTTCATGCTCTATAATATGATCCTTGAACCAACAGTATTTTCTAAACTCTTTGGAGTATATTTACTAAATTGTGGGTTTGAAAAACTGAAAATGTTGCCTATAGCAACCAATCAGATTCTAGCTGTCATTTTGTAGAATGTATTAAATAAATGAGAACTAGAATCTGATTGGTTGCTCCAGGCAACATCTCCACTTTTTCAAACCCACAGTTTAGCAAATTTACCCCTTTGCCTGCATTGAAAATAAGATCTTGTGTTATGTATTTTTATGCACTTTTTGAAGTTCAGAGAATTAGAGCACTTATTAATCTTCATCTCCCATTCATGCCCCCAAAGTGGGTGGGTTGGGGCCACCAAGAGTGTTCGGTTTCTGAAGCCATCCAAAGCCAGGCCAAGATGCTTTGTACATCAACATACTCTGCTTGGTGCCCATAGCCTGGGAATGGCATAACATCTAGCCCAGGCCTGGCCACTCTGTGGCTCTCAAGCTGTTGTGAAACTACAAGCTTCAGCATGCTTTGTCAGTAGATAGCCAGCCAATAACTGGCAAGGCATTCTGGGACATGCAGCTTCACATCACCTGGAGAGCCCAGGGGCAAATGCAGGATTTGCAGAGGGGGGTTTCCACACCACGTTGCCATTGGGCGTGACCAACATGCATGGGGGTGTGGCTATAATTATAGACAGTGCTTGGCTGCTCTCCAACTCTTCCTATCCCCATAATATACATGGGCAATGCTGCGTGTACTACTGTTAGGTGCACGCAGCTCTCCCTTTTCAAGCAGAGCCGTGTGAAGCGGAAGCAGGGTCCAGCCACCTCAATTATACAGTGCCCCAGGCTTGGAGGGGGGTTTCCAGGCACTAGGAAACTCCCTCTCAGTTTGCCTATGGAACCAGAGGTTGTCCAGGGCTGATCTAGTCAATTAGATTATTAGAACGTTCTCAGTGGCACAGACTATTTCAGGAGATGAATATGCGGATCTTCTGCATGCTAGTGACCTTTCACTCATTTTTTGTGCAAGTGAGGTCTGTATGTGATTGGTGCAGTGTCATGATGTGAAGAGGGAGATAGAGGTGAGCAGAAGCCATATATTGACTTAGAGAGTGGAAGTAGCAGGGTACCCCCAACAGCACACAGTAAATAATATAAGGATCCTGTCAAACTCATGCTGGTAGATTGTTTTATATAGAGGCGTGTTTGAAATCACAAAGTCATACCTCCCAACTGCTAGGCATGTTGGAAGCTATTTATCTTGTTACCCACTTTGCTGCATGGCATGGCAGAGCATTGGTGAATGGTTGGCGCCAGCTAGGTAAAGCTGGCTCCAGAGGAGGGGCGTGTGGACTGCCTCTCGCTTCAGACACACACCTAACGTGACACAGCCACTTCTCATTTTGGAGGGGACATGCCCTTGTCCCGATTTACTAAACTCAAAAGCTGGGACGTGTGCAAAAGTTCTAATTGTTTACAAAACGTACATGGCAAGGTCTCGGGTCATGATCGGGAAATAAGATGTTATCAGCACAATGTGACAGCAAGTCAAATACTTTTGCAAGAATCTTGCTGAATATGAATGCTTTTATTAAAACATAGTTACTTATTAATACAAGGGTTAAGAGGAAGTAAGGACGCTCAGCTCAGGTAAAACCGGTCATATCCTCAAAGAGCCTGAATGCATATGTTATCATAAACATTTCCTGGTATCTGAAATAAAAGTAATAATTTTCAGCATGGAAAGTAATCTTGTAGAAAAAAACTTTTTAGAAGTTTTGTTTTTTTCTGCAACTGTCTTAACTTGAAACCACACATCTGCATATAGTGTATTTTGTGTAATCACACCTAGTACCAGGGGGTGCACATTGTAGACACAGTTGTATGCCATCATACTCAATGGACTAGCTGCAAACCCAGGGGTTGTCTTTTGCTCCTTTGCCTTTTTAGAACCTGTAAAATTCAAATAATTTAAAACCCTCCCCGTGCAACTAGACCATGCGTCAAAGATGTTGCATTCTGGGAGGATTATGCAGATTAATAAGAGAAACCATTGGGTTTAGCAATAAAATGAAAATTCAGCACAGGACACTTGTTGTAGTCAGACCATCACTTTAGGTAGAAAATAGATATTTCCCTTTTTCCTTTTACTTGGGCTTGATGGATAAACACACTGTAGAATATAATATAACGCCTCTAGTTTTGTTGTACTATGACTATTTGATTATGACATCTCTGTGTGTGTGTTTAGTTTGGTCTGTGCCCTCCTATTTTGTGTGCCTCCAGAAAGATGATGGTTTGAGGGGGAGCATACAGGACAGCAGAATAAAAAAGCTGGTTTACTGGGATTTGAAACGGGGTGCGCACTGCTCGTTAGGATGTACTGAGGTTAAAAATGAGTGAAGGTGCTGGGGGGGGTGTCAAAACATTTAAGCCTGCATCCCAGCATCAAGGGCACGCTGACCACCACGTGAACAAGTTGAATGTTTTGTGGCACAAGTCTTGAAATCTTTTCTCATCTGTAATTAAAAGTAACCCAGAAACTTCGCTTCGTAAGAAAATATACATATTTATTGCACCGATCGCCAAAAATGTGGATTCAATTTATAAATAAAACATACATTGCAATAAAATGAACAAACATAATTTAACAAATTCCCAAAGTAAGGCCTAGCTGTTGTTTTTATTTTCTTAAACAGTGATTAAAAGGAAGAAATAAATCCGTTTTTAATGGCAACTTTATAGCCTGTAGAACTAAAAGTCTTCAAGTCTTCTGTAAACATATCACAATTTATCTCTTTATCAATAAAGTTGAGAGGAGTAACTTTATTTATAAACTTACAATAGCAGGCTAAGGCCTTCTAGCCAATGGCACCTTTAAATGCATTTTAAAAGCGTTTTCAACATTAAAAGCATGTACACGCATCTGACACTACAAGATATAGATGGCTATCAACCCACGGGTGTTTTTGCTGCATAATTTTTAGCCGCATTTAAATGCATCAGGATGTCCATAATCACCTGTAAAATGCAGGTAAAAATGTGTTTGATTATGAGAAGTGTTTTTGCTAGCATAAAAAAATTCAAGTAAAACACAAATTTTAGATCTTATTAGAGTTAAATATATTGTAGACATGGCTGTGATTGTGAAGGATTATTATGCATTAAACAGGAAGCCACTAAGAGCCTAACGTGGCTCTTAAAAAGAGGAATCCATCACTTTCATCTAGACCAGTGTTGGCTAACCTGTGACACTCCAGGGGGTAAATGTATCAAGCTGAGAGTTTTCTGGCGGGTTTGAAAAACCAATCAGATTCTAGCTATCATTTATTTAGTACATTCTACAAAATGATAGCTAGAATCTGATTGGTTGCTATAGGCAACATCTCCACTTTTCAAACCCGCCAGAAAACTCTCAGCTTGATACATTTACCCCCAGGTGTTGTGAAAATACAAGTCCCAGCATGTTTTGCCAATATATAGCAGCTTGTTGCTGTTAGGGTATGCTGGGACTTGTAGTTTCACAACACCTGGAGTGTCATAGGTTAGCCAACACTGCTCTAGACCTTCGAACTTCAGTGTACATTCACATTGTTTGAGGAATGAGAGTCTTTATGGCAAGTTTTACAAATAACTTGACAATATAAAATCATTTTTAGCTGTCTGATTAACCTTTCGTTGAAGTTTAGTGGCCTTTTACTATCAAAACGTGAAAATAATCATTGCGGTACTTTTAATTACATATCAGAAGCCTCTTTAATGATATTCTAGTTTTTTACTTCAGATACCCTCACATTGTAATGTTGCAGACCTATTCCACCCCCCCCCCCCCCCCCAAGTTATTTCTATGACTTATATCCTAGTTGAGCAATAAGGAAACAAAGCTGATTGATGGATAACCGATGTTATAAAGCACAATCTGTGTCCTAGTAGAAAAAGCATTTACATACGGTCTTATCTGACATTGAGAGGAGCCATTGTAAATCCCTGAGTATAATTTAAAGCAGAACCTTCAGGCTATAAAGCTGCACCTACCTTTAAAAAAAATAAAAATAGAAAAAATAAAAGTGACAATGCCAAATTATTGGCCAAAATAAAATAAAACGCGAAGATCTATAAAATACATCCTTGGTAAACAGTGGGAGCTCAGAGATAGAGAGAGATGGCAGATTGTATATAGTATGCAAATAAAAATAAATACGTTGTTGTTTTTTTTCATTAACTCATAACTGCCTACCTTTGGCATGCTGTATGCGGGAGAGGGGCGTGTCTAGAAGGCAGTAGGGGGCAGGGCACGGTGAATCGCATCATTTTGGCCCCGCCCCCAGCGCCAAATATGACGCGATTTACAGCGAGGGATGCGGGAGATTTGCCAGCTCTCCTGGGAGTCCGTGAGACCAACCCGAATTTCGGGAGTCTCCCGGACATTCCGGGAGAGTTGGCAAGTATGAATTAACTATGACCCTTTAACCACATTAACCCCTTATGTCCACGTTAGGTAGGAATCAGGTCAATGTTAGGTTAAGCGTTCGGTTAATTGTTAGTCGCAAAACAAGTTAAACCATTGTTCCTTGCCCTATGTTGACCTCAATCCATGCACAAAAAAAGTATATACTCCCACCCCCCCCCCCCAGATGTTGTGCTATGACAACATCTGGGGGGGGGGGTGGGAGTCAGTGGTAATTGGGGTCATTTTCTAGAGCTGCGGGAACTCTCCAGACCCCCATAACTTTGCATGAGAATGATAAAATTGGTGATCCACTTGCGGTTGGAAAAAAACAAAAAAAAGTTGGTTGACTTTTTATAAACACACAATACTTGTTGACCCACAACATGTTGTAGTCACAGACATCCTACAAAACGTTTCTATAGAGAAACAAAATTGTGTTGAAAACAGGGGTAAACTATTCCTCGCGTACAATATAAAGCTGATAATTTCATCTGTTAAAAGGACCTTAATTGCCCCTGGTCAGGGAGAACTATTTCCAGCATAGCAGCTCGTCAGAGTGTGTATAACACAAGTATATTGAAAACAAACAAACTGCAGACATCCTAGTTCCTGAATACAATTAAATATGCTTATACTTTTGTCATCCATTTAATGGAAAGGCTGTCGCTTTGACCCTTACGTTGTGGATACATTTTTAATTTAAAAATGTTAATCACGACCACGTTGATTTCAGTAAAATAAATACCGACTTTGGGCCTGATTTATTAAGGATCTTAACTTGAGAAACTTCTTATTTCAGTCTCCTGGACAAAACCATGTTACAATGCAAGGGGTGCAAATTAGTATTCTGTTTTGCACATAAGTTAAATGCTGCCTGTTTTTTCATGTAGCACACAAATATCAATTTTAAATTTCAGTGTACAAATAAGCTATCAAGTATTTGTGTGTTACATGAAAAAACAGTCAGTATTTAACTTATGTGCAATTCAGAATACTAATTTGCACCCCTTGCATTGTAACATGGTTTTGTCCAGGAGACTTGAAGTTTCTTAAGTTAAGATCCTTAATGAATCAGGCCCTTTTTGTTTTCCAACAATTGTTTTCCATGTGACCAAAAATGAGTAACAGGATACAAAGCAATGCAAGTAGGCATACTCTTCCCAAAATGCTTATAATATATGTTTGTATTTTCTTTGTTTACTTATCAATGGAGTAAGTATGCCAAAGATTGAATATTATGCTAATTTGCGCAAAGGAAATATTCCAAGCCTATCTAACCTCCGTTAAATAAACGGACGTATCAGTCTCCTTAGATAGGGGTTTCAACACTGTAAATATACAGTTAAAATGTAAAGTTAACAATTGCTGTAGTATAAAAGAAGGTTATTGCTTACAAACGGTTGCATGCAACCAATAGAGATGACACTTGCAGGATGAGAGACTGCATGAAAAAAATATATATACACCGTAACCATTTAGTTATCTTGCAACAATTTACATGACATTACAATAAATAATACATGGCGGGTAATTGTTTTGCATTAAAATTTGAAGACTAAGAGAGTTTCTTTCCAATATGATCTTTGGCATCATACTAAAATTCATTTAACCTTCGTTAAGGATTTTGTTTATTCAAAAGTGGGGAGAGATCAGCCGCGATTCCGATCCATTCCGGCAGGAAAGCAGCTTCGTATTTGAAAAGTTTAAGGAAAGGGGAATCTGGCAACGTGTAGTTCGTCAGGTAGACTGTTTCCCCACCCACCAAGTAGCCAACCCAAATGCCAAATGTTCCTATGGTCATGATGGTGTGGTTACAATGCGCTAAGAGGGCAAAGTCACGCCCTGGAGAACCTTCTTGGCCGTCTCCAGCAAAGTGAATATCTCCCAGTGAATTATTCATATTCTCCTTACACCAATCCATGCCATTGCTGGTCACCACAAATAGTGGGTTTTCATACTTGTTTCGGAAGTAGTCCATGGCCTTCTGCAAATATCCTTTGTCGGCGACCACCCCCTTCCATGTGTTTGGCATGACGTGTACGTAGTCTCCCCTACGAACGTGAATGCCTACAAAGGTGACGTTTTTCCGGTCACCTCTCGCTTTGTCGAGATAGGCATAAGACTCTTCTATGATAAAGTCATGGAAAGTAAATTCTCGACGGATCTCATCTTTTATGTGATCGTAAAAGGTAAATGAACACGGGTAGCCACCTAGGCTAACATACTCTCCTTGAATGTGTCTGTAGTCATCAGACATCCAATCGTGTAGCCCATAATGTCTCCATTTGATACGATTCATGACATCCTGGTGAAGCACAGGCAATGTAAGTTTGAAGATCTTTGACAATTGGCTGTGCATACTTGGCAAGATGTAAGCTTGATGACCGTTCATTTTTGCCAGGGAATAAAGGGTTGCATACTCCCCCATTAAGTTACCTAAACGTCCAATAGCATTTACAGTCCACATACCCGTCAGTGGTTTGGGTATACTTAAAACAGGTGCTATCTCCTGTTTTTCGAGTTTTTCTTCCAATATATTGGTTGTTTTATTGTTTTTAACTATGCCCATGAACACCTTAACATCCAGATTGGCATAGTAAATGTATGAAAACCTTGTAATTACAAGGAAAATTACGGAAGTTCCCAAAATCCAGAATAGCCATTTGTTCATTTTTCCAGGAGTCGGTGCTACAGACAAAGTGAGAAGAAAAAAAAACCACATTAAATATATTCATAAAATGGAATTAAGAGGTCAATAAACTTAACGCTACATATTTATAATACTATTTAATTTGAAAAAACATTAGGGAAGAATATATTTCAGAGATGCATGGAATGTTACGTTGAATCATGTGTCCAAAGGTTAGGGTTATTTAAAACGGACAACCCTATTGGTACAAAGGGATTAACAGAAATGTTGAAAGGGGGTGGGGAGACCTTCAGTAACACTGCAATATTTATTGTGATTGGTCGGGAAACTACCTGGTAAAAGAAAGCAATATTTTCAAGCAGCTACAGTTTTGTGATGCCTGACAAATAAGCAATGATTAAAATTATCCCTTGTTTATGGTAAACACCAGAATTGCTTTCAGATCCGTTCAACCTCATGTGTTATGAGAACCAAAGCAAATGAGCCTACCCCCACCACCCCAAAAAACAACTTTTCACAACTTACTATAGCAGTTGTTCACATTTTCACATCTTTACCAAAACCTGCCCCATGTCAGCGGATTGCTTATTTTTACTGCAGTTCCAAGCTGAAGTCTGGGGGGTAAATGTATCAAGCTGCGAGTTTCCGGTGGGTTTGAAAAGTGGAGATGTTGCCTGTAGCAACCAATCAGATTCTAGATGTCATTCTGTAGAATGTACTAAATAATTGATAACTAGAATCTGATTGGTTGCTATAGGCAACATCTCCACTTTTCAAACTTGGCAGAAACTCGCAGCTTGATACATTTATTCACTTACCCCTTGGAGTTTAATCTGCTGACAGGTTTAAAAAAGAGGTGGGGGGGGGGGGGACGACATCTTAATAAGTTATAAGAAGTTCTGTGGTTTGATGTTTTTACCTTCTAAGGGTCATTTTTCCTAAATGTTATTTATCAAATTTAGAGTTGAGAATATGAGCAATTGCCCGTCAACATTTGCAAGATTTAGATGTGACGATTCACACTTTAGTAAATTTAGCTAATATAATGCCCACCAACATGTATCAATCTATTCACCTAAAAAGAGAAAATATACTGGAGTTTATCCTCTTAAATGTTCCTACAAATCATAAGGACAGAAGTCATTCCACACAGAGAACCACAATTACTGACATGACTAAAATGGCATTAAACGTTAAACCACAAACATGGGTTCTAATCCAACAGTGCCCCTAGTGGCCAAATTATTACAAACACTAGCAGAATGCTTGTGATGTTTAGCCAATCAACAGCATTTTCATAATGCCAGGGGAGCAATTAGATCAATCAGAGATCTATAGCAAAATTGTGATGGGTCCCCCCACGCACCATCAGAAATCATACCCACTCCAACGTCTGCTCCTTGTCTAGTTACTATCCAATACGACAGAGTACTAACCGCATGAGTAGCAATTTGGCACAATAGTCTGAGATTGCTCTCAATTTAAACGCTGACACAGACAATAGCATCTATATTAAGATTAGTACATATTAATCTGCATTAGTAAAATTATATATACCGTATATATATATAAGCCAAGGATATCACGCCAATCAATTATTTGGTTTAACCAGGGACAGCTAGTTTTATTCACAGACATAAAAATGAATAAACAGAGACAAAAGTCCTAGCCTGTCCGACTTCTAACTTACACACGGGAACTCCCTGTCTAAAGTGAGGAGCCTAGTGTCCCAGACACACACGCACACAAAACAATCGAACTTACAGATCACAAATTGCAGTTTCTCTCAGGAGTCACCTAACCTCCTCCCCAGGTATTGAGAGAATGAATGAACTGTCTAGCAGCCTTTTAGCAGTACCTCATCATGTGCAACTCCTTATTACTAGCAGTTTGCTGGCTTGTTGGAAAACCCGAAATGGGTCTTAAATAAAACCACAAATCACACTGCCCAGAAAATAAGAGCTTCTGAAGCACTAAAAATAGTAATGCAACCATTTCTGTTCTTCATTTTACTCACATAGGGCCTGATTCAACAAAGCACGTAAACGCCTCTATCGTACGCAAAATCACTCTGCGCACACCCAGATCCGGACCGCACGCCAGTAAACACAGCCATGTCCATTCTGTCTTCACATGCAACGTACATTTACTACAGCCTATGATTTCGGGAAGGGACTGGGGCAGGGACGGAGCGTTTGGCCGTAGTCAATGTACAGTAAGGGCAATGCAAACTCAACCGCACGCAGCCACGTCTGAATCAAGCTATGAGCATCACAAAGTTACTTGTTTTTCTGCCGTTTCCCTTGCTCCAGCTACAGGACTAGTCTAAGTCCTGATCAGTAGTGGTGACAGGCTCCTATGCATGCTATAACATGTGTTTGCAATCACCAGCAACTGTAATAATGTATTTTATGCTCAGTAGACAACATCTTAATAAATGTATTTCATGGAGGAATTTTTTTTTTTTTTTTTAAAACAAAACTTTTTTTTATTTGTATCTGTTTTATCATTAACGCCTATATTATTACCAGGTGACATTAATTCATTTTTTTTTTTATTTCTGTGCATTCTTTTGAGAATGTATAATTCATCAGCGCACATATCTTCAGATCTGTGCCGTGTTGAAGTACGCAGAGCCGATTTAAACGCTTTTTTGTTTTTAAAACAAACACGCATTGTGCACATGATGCGTACTTTGATGAATCAGGTTCAAAGATTATTTGCGTGAAATACATCCTTTACTTCCTTCAGCATTAGTGTTGATTTCCTATGTTCTTTATGGGGCAGATTCTATTCATTTACTATGGTAATAGCTGCATTTTTACCCTTACTACGGTCATTTCAATGCTGAATTTTGCTTGCAGCTCCGTGAGCAAAGGATATGCATTAAGATAACGTAGTCTTAAAATACCACCTACTTTATTATTATAATATATTTTGACAAAACTGTGCCAATTCCACATGTTACTTTATAGAATACCAATATCTGTAGTATAGAAGCTTAAACATGAAGTTTGACATCTTAAACTTTGCTTTTGTGATATTTTGCATTTTACATGATCCGCTCATTCTCCCCCAGAAGTAACTACCTTATACCCACTGGAAAATGTTTCTTAGTTCCTCACGGCAGTTCACAGCATTATATTCTGTACCCAAACGCTGCGTCTGGTTTCTCCCTTTCCTGAAGCATCAGCGTTCTCTGCCCAGAACACTCGTGTACTAAATGTTACCGGGGATCAGTCACACATGTCATATAAAGTCAAAGGACAGGAGAAGGAGACAGTTGTTTGAGACAAGGTGAGTTTGGGGTGGGAATAGGAGAACGACAGAGAGAAGTGAAGGACAAATTATTATAAAGTTTAGCACTGTAATCCTAAAGATATCACTGATTCAGTAATAAGGAAACAACGTTTTATAACTGCCTACACAAACACATAGAAGTATACAAATATATATATTTGTATATAAATATCAAAATAATAATAATAATAGTGCACATGCTATATACCCCCAAAGCAAGATTTATACCATTTATGGCAGTAAAGTAATATTAATTATGCTATTATAGTATGGTATTTGCTACAGGGCAGTCTACAGACTCCTTACAATTCATTTTGCGCCATGAAAAAAAAAGTAGCTATTTATTTTTCATTAAACATGTCAATAATGACACATAGAATCCTATAACATTCTGACTGCACGGGCCCTGATTTATATTATGTTTGGTGTTCACCCTCTTGGAATATCTTGATTTTAAATTTCATGATTACCAATGCAGTCAATGACTCTGGCTATTCAACGTGCACCTTTGTCAAATTAGGATTTCAACACCTGTTCAGAATTAATTAAAAAAAAGAAAAGAAAAAGGAAAGGTCTTTAAATATGTGCATTAGTGCTTTCACGCATTTTGCACACGTATTTATAAAACAGAGAAGCAGGTGAAATCTGCACGTTTACTGTAACATAAAAGGACCCTGTCAATCATCAATTTTGCTTATAGATGTTAAAAATTCTTAAGGAGCAACACAGTCAGGAATAGTGTAGGAAGAAAAGCTGACACTTTGCAGATCATAAAATATACTAACCCATGAGTCCAGCCTGCTTCAGTCTCTCTATCTTCTATCTGTCTCCTCTACACAACCAGTGTGTGTCACAGCGAAACACCTGTACCATAATCCCCTGTCACCTGCCGGCTTAAAGGTAAGGGCGTGAATGAAACAGTCACAGGCAACCTGAGCTGTGAGATGCAGTAATACTGGGTGTGGCAGCTATTTTCTGGTTTTTTTTTTCCGTGGGTAAGGACTTGATTTCTAATATGTCTCTCTCATGTCTCCCAGATAAGAGACAGAATTATCATTTTTGTCAAGCAAATATATACCTTCACTAATTAAAAATAGTGAAGTAAGGACTATACTGCAAAATTCATCAATGTGTAATTTTAGCAGATTCGTTGACTAATCAGAGGGCTGGAGTGTTCTCCTAAAAAAATTTAGCCAGCCGGGTGGCATTAAGATGTAGCAGTGTAATATTTTGCAATAATAATAATTAATAAAGACAAAAAAAAAAATCTTGCAGGTTATTGCCAACACTAATATTATTTATAAAAACCCCGCTTGGCTACTTTCGGCAAGTGTAGTCCGGGAGAGGGGCGTGACTAGACGGCGGGAGGGGGTGGTGAGCGCCCAAACGTGTCATTTTGATCCCGCCCCCTGCGACAGAAATGCCGTTTTGATGCAGGGGCGGGGCCAAAATGCCGCGATTCACCGCAAATCACGTAATTTCGGCTAGGCAGTTGTGGGATGCGGGAGACTTGCCTGCTCTCCCGGGAGTCCGTTCTGACCGACCCGAATTTCGGGAGTCTCCCGGACATTCCGGGAGAGTTGGCAAGTATGATAAAAGCTCAGAAGGATATAGCCCACTTGCTGGCTCGAATGAACACAATGAAATAATTTTTTCAGGACTGGTTACACAGGTGGTCAGTGGTCTAACACACTCTGCTGGTTGTAGTGCTCACACAGAGCCTGAGTCATTAAGGAGAGCAATGCATAAAAAAGGAGTAACTTTGAACCTTGGCAAAACCATGTTGCAGCGCAAGGGGTGCAAATGAGTTTATTATTTTGCACATAAGTTAAATACCGGCTGTTTTTTCATGTAGCACACAAATACTTGATTGCCTTATTTTTACACTGACATTAATAGTTGATCTAGGACATGCCCTACCCCAACTATAAATATGTCTCCACATTTTAAATTTACCTCCCCTTCCAATGCAACATGGTTTTGCCATGGTCCAAAGTTACTCATTTTATTTAGTTTACTTTCCTTAATGAATCAGGTCCATTGTGTTTCCTGCCTTGTGTCTTTTACTGCTTTCCAGAAGGTATTTTTCTCAACGAGCAGGAAGTTACTGCGTGTCCGCAAAGCGGAAAACTAACTTTTCTCTTGGTCTGTTGTAGTCCAAATGGAAAAAATGCCCCTAAAAAATCCTAACAAAAAATACCCACTTGCACACTATGAACAACTTGCACTAACTGATCAAAGTCTGGATTTCCCGAGACTTCCGTTTATCGGCAGAAAGCGCTTGTGATTGGTCGCCGTAGAAGGGGAGTTCCAGGGACCCGTAATTCTTCAGCAATGTCATCCCAATAAAACATAGTGCTGTAATCTACATATGCAAGGTAAGACCAAATTCTTGGCATTGTTTCTTGCTTAGAGAGACTAAGAATAGAGCCATTGTGTAGTTATTCATACATTACCCACCGAACAAGAAGGACCAGTGAGAAATGTTTACTTTTTTAAACAGTCTGTAATCCTCAGAATGCTAATTGGTGCAGAAGTCAATTTCTAGGAACTCACATCCTTGTTATTTAAGAGCTTTGGGATGTAAATGATAATGTTCTTTTCACTTCCTTTATCAATATGTTATTTGATAATAATACAGAAAGGTGATCCAGAGTTCTGAAAAAGTCACAGAATAGTGGTGAAATGCGTTAGTGCACGTCCCCATCAACATCACAAGAACCACTCGTGCGTTCCAAGCCGAGACTCTCCAACCCACTTTTACATCTCCTGCGCTGTTGTCGGCTGCACACTGCACGATTAAGACTGGTATAATTAAACTAAAAGCCAGTATTCAGTTTTCAACAACACCATTGACTACAAACTTTGCACTGCTCCTACACGGATCCCTGCACAAGGAATTTAAATTAGTGACCTATTCCACACTATTGGCTTCAATTAGTTTCTCTTTGAGGTTGAATGTGTGTTTTTATTTCTAAGTATAAACACGTACTGTACTTGGTGCAGAGAACACCTATACAATCATGTGCTAAAAAGCTTTTAGCCTTTTTTTAATGTGCAATGTTAAATTTGTTTCCGATACAAACCAATATTAAATGTTGATTTTATCTTCACCAATTTACTTTTGATTTTACAATTAACAATCAAGCATTATCTAGCATTCATGATGATAGTCTAAAGTTGTGTCCCATCTACAACAGTATGCAAAACAGGTTCACTCATAGAACAATTTTTGTCTGAGCACTGCATCACCTTTCTGTTATCCTAAGGTTGGACTCCCTCTAGATCTTCAGCTGCTCAAATTTTCTGGCTGTGCGCAATTTTCTTTTGCATATGTTATCTGATAAAAGTTCACAATATGGGAAGAAACTATTAAAAGGTTTTTCAAATGTTCTCTATGTTGACAGTGCCTCCATCCAATCAGAGGCTTCACTCCCTGACATGCAAATCGTAGATAAATAATTAAAATGCAAAACACCTCATTGGTTGAAAAGACTATGATACCTATCCAGTATTATGGATAGGACCACACTTTAGGTCCAAGTTTATACCCTTGTTGGGGGTGTATCAATCACTAACACACAATAGGGACCATTTGAAAATCCAAAAATAGGCGCACCGGATATCACTGGAAGCCACTTCCAAAGCAGAAAGCAACCGATGTGCCGTGACCTCGTTTGCCGCAAAAGCGGTTATTTTTCCACCAAAGCGCATAGGTGTGCTGAGCCGGGTGGCTGTATTTGTGGAAGCACAGGAGATTGGACAGGATAAGGGGAAGAAGGGAGGCAAAGTCAGGGCATTCCTTGCGAAGTATGGGATTGGCACTCCAGTGCGCTTAGTTTTGTGGAGCAGGGGAAAAAATGGCATTTCTATTTTTTTGGAGCAGCCAGGAGTTATAGTTGTGGGGCATATCTGGCTGCGTGGAGAGGCACACAGTAGCGCGGGCTCGTCCGATAGTTATCTGTTTTGCGGAGAAATGCATCTCTATGCTCACTCCCTGGAATGTAATAAAAAGCTTCAGACGCTCAAAAGTGGAACGAATAATTAAGACAATCCCATGGTCCCCTCACTCTCATCATTAATAAAAAGCCATAAGGGAGGCTATGATGAAAATTGTTCAATGGGAAAGAGTGAAAGGTTTTATTTAACGAAAGGGGTGCTACTATATATATATATATATATATATATAGTATGGAATTGATGCCAACTCCATTGATGCCAATTGATGCCAATTCCATTATATATATATATATATATATATATATATATATATATATATATATATATATATATGCACACAATGTTTTTCCTTGTGACAGCTGTCATTTTGCGTTTTGTGGTGGGACATAAGTGAAAAAGGGTCAAGAGCCTAAGTTTATAGCAGTAAGCAGTGCAACTGCAAAGCAAACAACTAAATTATACACAAGCAAAATTGTATATAACAAGAAATTATGCCAATAGTATTAAATCATTTTACACATAATTACTTTTAAAAACACATGTACAGCAACAACATAAAAAATTAGCTTATCTGAAACGAGAGTCCTTCTAAGGCTGGGTACACACCGTAGGGATTTTTGACCAATGTGTTATCTACAATGATTGTACTAATGACTAAAAAAAGTAAACAAGTCCCGATCAGCAGCCGATTCATGCGTACACACTAAACATGTTTTAAAAGAATTACCCTTAGATCTGCTCTCTTCAACTGTCGACTGAAAGGATCGTGACTCTGTAAACTCTAAGGAGATCCTGATCGTGAGTTCGTATACACTGCAGGAATGGAAGGACGTCGTTCCATAGCTGAACGAGATTTTAAGTTCTGCTGAACAATCAAATGAAACAGCAAGCAGTACTTTAGAACGACTATCTTTCATCGTGCACACTAATGGGAAATCGGGCCAAACAGTCGTTTATCGGGTGTTTGGCCCGATAATTGGCTGACAAACCTGTAGTGTGTACCCAGCATTAATATACACGTTTCATCTCTGTAGACTTCAGCAGGCAGAATAAGTAGTTAGAGTCAGCATTAAAGAAACAATATTAAAGTGTTAAACAATTTTATGACATGGGCAAATTTCTTGTTTACTGCGGTTCGTTGTTGGAGCTTGGAGAAGCATTTTGGAGCAATTGTTCTCTGAACTGAAGCCCTGGTGATCCCAAGCAATGTTTTGAGATAAGCTTGATTTACACCTTCATTTAATATGCATAGTCTGTGTAGTGCATGGTGTTTATCTGCTATAAAGGGTGCTACCCCTTCTTTTTCTATATGTGTCGGGAGTTAATGAAGAGGATTGGTTGCGGAACCAAGAAAATTTTAGATACGCACGTATTATATGCACATTCGGTACACACCTTTGTACATTGTGCATTGCTGTGTTGAATTTGAAGAAATTACTCAGGGCGCCCTCTTGTGTGTTTTTTCCTACAGATTTTCGAGATTGCGGACTACAAGCTATCAATGAGAACGCGACCTCGCTACACCTACTGTAGACACTGTATCCAATTACAGAGAAGTAATTATTATATTTTACAGATATGACCAATAATTATTTTAAATAGTGGATTTACCATTTGTATTTTTTACTGACAGAACAAGCCCAGTTATTTAGCCAGCAAACAATTGTAACTTGTGACCAAGGAGTATATTTATCAAAACCTTCTAAAAAAGCAAAAATGGAGGCGTTGCCCAAAGCAGCCAATCAGATTATAGCTATCATATTCTACAATGTGCTATATAAATGATAGCTAGAATATGGTTGCTGTGGGCAACTCCTGAACACCTCGCTGTTTTGAAGGTTTGATTAATATATGCCCAAGTCTTAAACCGTACGCAGCCCTCTAAGCTCTCTGATTGACCCGATCACCCTGCATTACCCGTCATACCTTGAAAAAAATTCCATCTTACCCATACTTGCCAACTCTCCCAGGATGTCCGGGAGACTCCCGAAATTCGGATAGGTCTCCCAGACTCCCGGGAGAGCAGACAAGTATCCCGCATACTGCAACTTGCTGTCAAAATGACGCGATTGGCGGTGAATCGCGTCATTGTGGCCCCGCCCCCCGCTGCAAATACGGCATTTTGTCGGGGGGGGGGGGGGGCGAGGCCAAAATGCCGCAATTGACCACGCCCGCCCCCTCCCACCCTCCAACCACACCCCCTGCCGGGATCTCCCGGAATTAACTTTTTAAAGGTTACTATGATCTTACCTCACAAATGGCTGTGCATCAGACTCAGATTGTGTTAGAACCAAATTGTTTGTCTTATAAGTGGCTCCCAATGTCTTAGGACAAAGAAACTTTGATCTCTAAAAACATCCCTAATAACCTGCACTTGTAAAATGCTTTTCTTATTGGAACATTTAGGACCTTGATTGCTTGAGACACTTTACTAGCCCTATATATAATTTCCCTTAAGAATTGTTATATGACATCACAGGATTCTATGCAGATGGGTCTCACAATCGTTACCTAAGCAACCACTACTGTTATTCCTCAAAGGCCTCAGGCAACCAGTAGAGTGTGTACATGTGATACACAATGTTAGTGGAAAGGGAAACAAGATGCCTAACTGACTATGCTTATTTTGCGTGTTTTCCTTGTTTTTAACAGTTAAAAGTGTTTTCGTAACGCGTTCCTGTTGTACTATGCACCGAACGATTGTTTCCATCCAAACCAATTGTGTTTTCAAAGGGTTAACCCTTTAGAATGTTTAAATGTAACACTTGTATGTATGAGGCCTTGGTTAGAAAAGTGACCTATCCCTGAGGAAGGACTGGTCCTAAGCTTATAAAATATATCACACTGTATATTCATTATTAGTTGGGTCATTAGTTAGTAGAGCAGTATACTAATTGTTATACTCCAGTTTGTTACATAAACATGCCTGTTGGTCCCCCGTGAATATACACAGGTACATGGCCCTATTCCATTAATTTGAAGAGCATCCTCTTTCCTTAAGTCAACACAAATTCCCCCTTTCCTTAGAAAATACTGTTCATTGGAGCATTATATACTTACAGGATAATGACTTATTTTTGGTTTAATTGGTGGAATAGGCTAAATAAATCTCTGTTCCTAATGGCTACTTACCCGGATGTCCATTGTTGAGGCTATTCGGTGGGGTTCCAGCGTTCTGCATGCTACTTACTCCTGCACACCGATGCTTTTCTGGAAGTATTCACTGAAGTTATCCTTTAAATAAGCCATGAAAGTAAAGGGATATCATTAATACATGGGTCACATTGGTATATTTTAATGTCGTTAACTACATTGGATTATGTGCATATCAAAAAGCTCTTCCCCTTATAAAAGGCATCAGTAGGATGCAAAAGTTGTCCCATTGAAATTATGGAGGGCTAATGCTGGATCGCTGCCACCTTAGAAGACGAGTAAAAGTCAAATCATTTTGCAGGGATAAAAAGACGGGAACACCAGCTAAATTGTAATTACATTCCTAAATGCACAGGCTGCACCCTTTGTAAATATCTCACTAGCACACAAAAACTAGTTAGCTCACAGCCAGTCAGAGCCGGATTTAGACCTCATGGGGCCCTAGGCAAGATACTGGTTTGGGCTAGAGATGCTCACTGATCCCCTTAAACTGGTTCTGGATCTGGATTAGCTTGGTGTTTTGGTTTTGGAAATTCCGCCCTCGTTTGTTTTGGTTCTGTATTTTTTAGAAAAAATCCTAAAATATGTTAAAATCACATAATTGTGCTCTTTTTTTGTTTCTACATTATTATTAACCTCAATAACACTAATTTCAAGTCATTTGCAGTCAATTTTGACCACCTCACAGGTCACAATATTATTTTCATACACTTTCGGACAAATACTGCAGCGACCTGGCTGGATAGTAAGCGACAGAGCAATGACACAAACACACGGCAGTTCCTAGCACATCTAGGAAACATTGGCACACAGCAGTGGCAGAAAAGAAAAATGGTGCAAGATGGGATTGTCCTTGGGGCCGCCCTCCCTCCCATCCACTGTTATGTTGGATCTTAAAAAGGAATCCAAAACTCGCGAGATCCGACGACATAATGATGATGTTTCCCCTCGGTTTCAATTCCGAGGGTGCGCAAAAGTACAGAGCCGGCTCGGCTCGGTACTCGGATATATGCTAAGTTCGGGTGTGTTCGGTTCTCGGGGAACCGAGCCTGAGCATCACTAGTTTGGATCCCCCCTCCCTGAAACAATCCAACAACAACAATGCAACAACGCGGAAGCCTTATTGGTAAATATATACAACAATAACAACATTGAAGGACTGACTGGAGTTTGTTATAAATTGGCCATATAGACTAAACCGTTTCATGTTTTAGAACAACCTATTGACTTTATATATAATTAGACACATTCTCAATTACACATGCTGTGTCAATCGCTGCACACTTTATAACATCAATTCTTCAACCCAAGAATAAAATGTTCTTCCACCCCTGATCATATTATCATTCGACTCCAACATCTAGCCGTATTTTAATGTATTGTCACCGATATGTGTTTTGACTTTCCTACAATTTGATTAAATATAATTGAATAGATAAGATTTTAAAGCGCATGTTCAGCTTGTATCGCCAAGCATACCAGGTTGTACAGAATTGCAGTTACTAACGCAATTACGATGGACCGTAACACAACATTCGGTCCTCATTTTGAGTGAATTTACTACCTAGCTGTAAATGGGGATACTGGAACTATTGGTTCTGCCAGATCAAACAGATTTGCATGAACTAAAAGATAACTACCTTTCTAAAGTGGTAGAAAAACCAGCTAGACAGGCAGCTATATTCATTATCATCATCATCATCTATTTTTATAGTGCCACTAATTCCGCAACGTGGTACAGAGACCACGCTCACGTCAGTTTCTGCCCCCAAATCTGTCTCTGTGAGGCAGAAGTGCTAACCACTAAGCCACCGTGCTGCCTCATGCACATAATTAGATATTATTGGTCTAATATTGGACTTAATCTAATAAAACAGATACTACATCTAATGTACCCGATGATTGACTGGTATGCATCTCTTACATAGAAAAACATAGATACCAAATGAGACGCTTAAAAATATTTAAAATGTTTAATATTAGTAAATATTAAATAAGTTCTGCAGCGGGTATACACCTTATGACAACAGAAGTTCTAGGAAAATACCAGGGTGAAGAAATAAGGAAGATACAAGAAAAGAAGATTTAGTTAAGGATACAGAGTGGTCATTACTTAACTATAAGGAATGTAATAAAGTCTGTAAAAGAGAAATCAGGCTAGCAAAGATTGAAGCTGAATAGTCGCTAAAGAAAGCAAGTCTAACCACTAAACGTTGTTCAAACATATAAGCAGTAAAACATGAAAAACGTATCACATTGGTCCACTAAAGGATGAAGAAAGGAAATGTATGGAGGAGAGAGAGAAAAAAGAAGACTTATTAAATATATTTTATTCTTCTGTGTGGACAAATGAGGAACCAATGCTAGGAAACATATTGTGCTACTATAACCCATGGACGTCATTCGATATTATTGGTCTAACAACTAAATACAATCAAGAGACAGCACAGGGGCTTAGTGGTTAGCACTTCTGCCTCACAGCACTGGGGTCATGAGTTCAATTCCCGACCATGGCCTTATCTGTGTGGAGTTTGTATGTTCTCCTCGTGTTTGCGTGGGTTTCCTCCGGGTGCTCCGGTTTCCTCCCACACTCCCCAAAAAAAAACATACTAGTAGGTTAATTGGCTGCTATCAAAAATTGACCTTAGTCTCTCTCTGTCTGTCTGTCTCTGTATGTATATTAGAGAATTTAGACTGTAAGCTCCAATGGGGCAGGGACTGATGTGAATGAGTTCTCTGTACAGCGCTGCGGAATCAGTGGCGCTATATAAATAAATGGTGATGATGATGAAGAGAGGTAAAGCACCTAACCTAGATGGTATCTACCCATGTGTACTGATCAGGATATGTTCAGTTCTAGATATACTTTTGTCATTACCACGGGACTGGTGGAAAATACGTATATTACCATCAGATATAGCATTTGGTGACAGATATAGCCCAATATTTAAAAAAGGGATCAAAATCAATGCCAGGTAATTAGTGACCAGTAAGTCTGACATCAGTGGCAGGTAACATTTGCAAGCAATTTAAGAGAAAGAAATATATTGCTGCAAGCTAATAACACAAGACAATCATACCATATTTGATCTCTTTCTGTGTGGAAATACACTGTAATCTGAATCTTGCAGTTGATATGATTTATATGGATTTTGCTAAAGTATTTGATATCGTTCCACATAACAGGTTGGTACATAAGATAAAAGCACTGAGGCTAGGTGAAAAATATGTACATTGGTAGATAACTGGCTCAACGCTACCACTAGGCAAACTAAAGCGATCCAAGTTTTCAATGGTGCCTCAAACACCGGCAGAAGCATAGGAAGCAGAAGGCGCTTGGACATAGGACATTTCAGATTCATTCATTCATTCAGATTGGGATGAACTTTTTAATACGAATCCTCCGAGATCAGTACTGGGCCCGTAGATTTTTTTTTTTATTAATCTGGTACGAGGAAGGTGTCCATAGTTGCAGATGATTCGATGTAAGGTTATTAATACACAGCAGGACATTATGCTTGGTAATGTGTGTTTATGCTCGTGCACAGAAAACAAGGCACTTTCTTTGGTGCGCATGAAAGTTGCGGGTATCTACACTTGCTCCTCCTGGAGAAGCGGAAGGGGGTTGAGAAGGGGCAATCTAGCGTAGGATGATTATAGCAAGTGCGCGTTTACACACTGATGATTGACGGTCATCCACACTAGCTAACCACTTGTCATAAGTGTTTTCTTCATTGATAGTACATATATTATAGGATTCTGTTGGAGTATTTTACAAATAATATTTTGCTACTTTATTAGTATGCGAGAAGGAATATTCTATCTGCTGTATTATATCAAGATTAATAAAGGTGCTTTTCGCTATCAAAACATGTGTACAAACTGTAGGACCTTGTTGTGTGTATGCGTATGAGGGTGTATAGATGCCTGACATAAAACTACAAGCTACAGGTGCAGAACTGGATGCTCCTTGAGATGCCAGCATATGGGCGTAAATTTTATGGGCGGCTTTTTTTTTTTACCATAAATTGCACCCAATATGCGCCCAACTCAGCATCAGGCCCTAAAATTGTGCTACTCATGTATTAAATGCAACACAAATGGAGAGATCTGAGATGAGAAAAGGACTTTGATATATGAATAAGACAATAACCTGACTAGCAGAACCTAATGTCAGGCAGCTGCTGCAACAGCCAATAATATTCTGAGATGCATTAAATCGGGCATAAGTTCAGGAGAAGCAAATACATGATTGTCATTTTATTAATTGCTTGTTAAGCGGTTAAATCTTTAATTTAAGATACAGTTTGTGTACTTGTATATAAGAAAGGCATAGGAGAAACTGTAAGAATAAAGAGATTACCCCCTCTATTTTCTTTAAAATAAAAGGTAAATTTGTAATAAAATATTTGACAAACTGGTTATAAAAAAAAGGTAGATTAGAGGTAACAAAATGAATGTCTGTAAATATAGTTGAGGACAATATTAATATTTGTCTGAAGAGCTTATTATACCTAAGACAATATTTGAAGACACTGCAAGTGGGGGAATGACACTACAAATATAGAAAGGGATTTTTCACACAGGGCCACCTTAACAACAGTATGGGCCCCCGGACACAGCAGTGCACCGGGGCCCCTATATATAAATATATAAGGAAAAAAAAATATATATATATATATTTATTTATATATAAAATGAGTCACTTTTTTTTTTTTTAAATCCCCCTCTTAACTTACCTTTCAATTGCGTTGCGTCGAATCCTCTTCTGTACTTCGTCGCTGTGCTCCTCCATGCTGTGCTCGCAGTGAATGTCGGGCGTGTTGACGCCATCATGCCCGACATTCACTGCGAACGCATCACGGAAGAGAGGACCAGGATCGTCACCGAAAAAGGTAAGTTTTGTTTTTTTGTTTTTTTTTACAGGATTTTTTACAGCAGGCCTGCCAGGGCCCCCTTTCCCCCTGGGACCCCGGGCACCTGGTTATCGTGCCCAATGGGAAAGACGGCCCTGTTTTCACAGTGAGGGTAGTTAGACTGGAATTAACTAACCATGTAGGTAGTAAGGCCAGAATAACTGGATGGATTAAAATGTATTGGTTGTTTTTTTGTTTTTTTCAAGGAATTATATCAATAGTTATAATAAGCAAATGAAGGTAATTTTTCACAGAATATAATCTGATTGCCATGTATGGGGTTAAGGAGAAATGCATTTACCCATGTACACTTAAATTGGCAGAGGCTTCTATGGGTCTGGTTTAGTCTTTCTTTGTAATACCAGATTACTAAACTGTTGGCTTGAAAGATGTTGCCTATAGCAACCAATCAGATTCTAGCTGTCATTTTGTAGAATGCAATATATAAATGAAAGCTATAATCTGATTGGTTGCTATTGCTATTGGCAACATCTCCACTTTTTCAAACCCGCAGTCTAGTAAATATACCCCATAGACTGTATAAAAGGTTGAACCCGGTCTAACTATACATCTATCTATTCTACTTACTGTATGTTCAGAATTCTCTGTTAACGAAAGCCGTATATTGTCCCAGTAGTTTATGGTATTGTGTAGTGATGCCTACAATGATTCGTGCATTCTCATAAGTCATATGATATGAAGGTGTGAAGAGATCAGAGAGCAAGAAAAATACAGTGAAATAGAATCACTCGCTCTCAGGTTTTAAATAGATCACTATTTCACCTGAAGCCATTTCACAGCAGAAGCAACTGACAATGATGTAATTAACTAAACTAACAACTGACAACGTACAGCTGTACAACCACCCTAAGTAGAAATGCTGGTGATGATAGAGTTGACTAAGTAGAGCTGTGAGCGGACTAGATATGTTTGGAAGCCAGTATTGTTAGCCACTAGCCTGGTGTTACACTGCCGCACCTGTTCTCACAGTTCCTTTTTTTTTACTATTTGTTTTTAATCAAAGGGTGTGAACAAGAATGTCCCGTTTTTTTACCTAAGGGTGAATAGTCACATTAAAAACCAGTTATTCTGCCAATGATTCATTCCCAAGTACAGGTTCCTACTAAAGAAGATCTCATAATTACACCCCCAGAGACACTTTTCTCTGGCATTATAAAACTTACACTGAAAGTGAATGGAGTCAGCTGCAAAACACAGGACGAGTTTACTAGATCAAATGCAAATTTTACTTAGGATAAGAAAAAAAAATGAATGTATGTGTAAAAACTTGCCACAGGATTGTGACCTAACATGACTTGCGTTGCACCTATCCAGATACATGCAGCTCAAAATACACATAAAAACTCATAATGTGATACAATGTATCAATGAAGTTCATCCATAATCCCTGTGGGCTTTATACACAGATAGCCAATCAGAGGAGTTTGCTCATGCTCCAGCCAATCAGAGGCAAGTTGCTCTGATTAGCTATTCAGGACAACCCCCCCTCCCCCTTCTCATTAATTTGCATCCATAGTTTTTTTTCGCACTCGTATTACTTCAGGTCAGAAGAAAAGAATTGACCAAAGAAAGTAGTGGTCTAATAAATAATTAAACAGGGAATTGGGGAGTCTTTATTTCTATTATTGTTGTTTTTCCTATGTTGAGTAGGGCCGGATTAAGGGAATGGAGGCCCCTGGGCTAAGGGGGCCTCCATTCCCCTGTGAGGGCCCCCCCGTGATCCGAGCCGCCCCCCCCCCCGGCACTTACCTCCTCCTCCTCCTTTCCCGGTGCGCTGTGCGCTCTTTACTGAGGAGATCTCGTGAGAGTGAGACTCACGAGATCTCCTCAGTAAGGAGACTACAGCGCGCCGGGAAAGGACCGCAGGGGAAACTGCTCAGCAGCACTAATCGCGCAGGGGGCGCCCCCGCCCTGACCGATCAATACTGCTGCTGAGCAGTTTCAAGGGCCCCCTGGATGCCCGAGGCCCCTGGGCTGTAGCCCAGTTAGCCCTAGGGTTAATCCGGCCCTGATGATGAGTGTGCTCTATGGGTCCCAGGAGTTCCTAGCTGCCGGGACATCCTTGTGCTTGTAGCTCTCCAAGTACATGGACTGACAGCCATGGGTATGGTTTCCCTAGGGGGATGAGTCAGTATATATGGCGGCCCATATTTTCCTAGGTAATTTGGCTCCGTGAAGGCCTGGCTGCGGCTGGTTGCCACTATGACAGGGGGGCCCACACTTTGCCTGGTGCTGGTTGCGGCTTTTGCGGGGGAACTGCGCACCATTGTTTTCTCCAGACGTAGGGGGCTGCAACTTATGCTGAACTTTAAATTCCACGTTGTTTTACTCAACATAAACATGTGCCGCAAAACAAAGCAGAATTTTTCACTTGCGATTTGGAATTACATCAACCTCTAAACCGAGCCCATGACCACCAAGTGCATACCTCCCAGCTGTCCCAATTTCAGTGGGACAGTCCTGAACTATGGGACCTAGGGAAGGGTGGACCTTATACGGAAATGAGTGTAAACTTTGCCCACAAGTGGAAATTTTTGTGTATGAAAGTGTCTCAGTCTATAGTCACTTTTAGGAGCATTGGCAACAGTTGTGGAGTGGCAGTAAGGGGAAAGACAGGAGTATGTTATAAATACGGTGCTATAAATTATGGTGAAAACCCTTATCTGGAAAACGCCATGTCTTAACCATTCTGGACCGTAGCTCCCATACCTGTACCTACCAAACCTGAGTGTAAGTGGTTTCTTAAACATTTTTGGTAAACTTCTTCTGGGTTGCCAATCGCCCCAGTAAACCAACCACGGCTGAAACATACTCTTACATTCAGTAGTTTCCTAAGATGGATGAGGTTGGTGTACATGGGATGCACCTTTCCTTACTATTTTTCTCCTCCCCTTTTCTGGAATATCTGATTACTTCCACTTTAATGTTCTGCTTGTCAGTAGCATGCTTACCCTCTGTAGAACCCAGGCCGATGTCATAGCTATTAGTCATTCTCTGGTGATGCATACCTACCTATTCCTCAAATGGGGACCTTTTCAACCAATCACAAGCATGCTCTCTCCTCCCTAAGGCTAATACTCATGTGTAGTAAGTTTAGGAAGAAGAGAGCTTGCTGGTGATTGGTAGAGAAGCCTCGTTTGATCTAGGTGAGGGGGAGGTGCTGGGTGAGCAATGCATGCTATCCACTCTGTGTACAATTAGTGCTGAATCAGAGCAATACTGACAGCACTGACAGGGTAGGTGATGTTATATGGCAACAGCAAGGGGGAGGAGGTGATGCCCCAAACTGTGAATCACATAATTGAGGCCACTGTACCACCCACTTTACTAGGAGGTCTGGAAGAGCAACCAAAAATTCAGGAGTCTTCCGAAAATTCTGGTAGGATAGACAAGTATGTCTGACATAGACCCACCTCAATAGACAGTTCTATGTATATATACAAAAGATGATATGGTGATAAAAAGGTACATCAAAATGCAATTGGACAATATATAGAACCTATCAGTCTTCAGTAGTTTGAAATCCTGGTACATACTTTGATTCTTGATTGACTGATTTGCAGGAGTTTGGTATTAATATTTTTAACGCTCCTTACCCTTGTATGGTCGGTTGTATGACTCTTTTTTTTTTTAACATACTATTATTTGTATCACAAAGACAATAAACATTCATTTGCAATTGAAGTGCCATAAAAATCCACAAGATGGCACCAAAGTAAAGGAAACACTTTTGTTTTTCTAATCTAAACTCAAGTTTAAAAAAAAAATAAAAAAAAAAATGCTTGGCTGGGGAACTATTCAAGAACCTTTGCAAAACCATTTCTTGAAGTTGTTTAGTATTTGCTATACATTGTAATCTGTATACAAAAATAAATAGATACATTTACATTTTTACCATGGACGCGAATTGCTATACAGTAAAAAGATAGATATGGTTTATATTAATGTTTGATTTACTCAAAGTGCACATGTCAAACATGGTGAGCACTAAATAGACAACATAATACTTGCCAACTCTCCTGGAATGTCCGGGAGACTCCCAAAATTCGGGTTGGTCTCATGGACTCCCGGGAGAGCTGGCAAATCTCCTGCATCCCGCAATTGTGGGGCTAAAATGAAGCAAATTGCGGTGAATCACGTCATTTTGGCCCTGTCCCTTCGACAAAATGACATATTTGACGCAGGAGTGGGGCCAAAATGACGCGATACACAGTGCCCCGCCCCCTCCTGCCCTCTAGATACGCCCCTCTCCCGCATACAACTTGCCAAAGGTAGGCAAGTATGGACAACATTCATACTCCAAATCAAACCTGATATGATCATCAAGGGGTAGATTCACTAATCCTTCTTAAAAGGAAAATTGGAGGTATTACACATAGCAACCAATCAGATTCCAGCTATCTTAGCTAGTATATTCTAGGAAAATGATAGCTAGAATCTGATTGGTTGCCATGGACAACACCTGCACTTTTCCTTTTAGTAAATCTGCCCCCCAAAAATGATCCTGATTTCTATTGAAATCAATCATATCTAGCACAGCATGCA
The DNA here is from genome assembly GCF_038048845.1 of Mixophyes fleayi. Classification (NCBI taxonomy): domain Eukaryota; kingdom Metazoa; phylum Chordata; class Amphibia; order Anura; family Limnodynastidae; genus Mixophyes; species Mixophyes fleayi. The sequence goes on from NC_134412.1 coordinate 22,222,713, forward strand.
TTACAAGAACATAAAGGGGTAATCTAGATTAGGAAGTGTTGATAAACAATGGAGAGAATAGGTGGTTCAAATATAAATTATCTGACACCGAATTGTATGTTTAAAAAAGGCAGATTGTGGTGAACAATTGTCAATGGAGCTTCATTTACAAAATGCATCAGCTGCACAGCACAAAGCCCTTCGGTTTTACACCTGTAGCCCCTGCAGTACCTCACTGCACCTAGAGGGGGGAGAATTCTCAGAATTGGTTATTCTCATCTCTTCCCACATCCTGAGCGGAGGCAGCCGCAGTTCAGAATATGTGCCTGGTTTACAACAAGTCAGCAGCAGTGAGTATTTGCACTTACCCTATAGCAGGTACAAAAGATACATCTCCTCACAGGCCTGCCTTTATCTTTTGCATTTAATAAAAGGTTCTAACCCATACTTGTCTATTCTCCCAGAATTTCCAGGAGGCTCCCGAATTTCGTGGAGTCCTCTCGGACTCCCGGAAGAGTAGGCATCCTCTCAGACCGTTATGGAGGCGGGGCTTAATGACGTGAATTTGCATCATTAAACCTCTACCCTGCTAGGAAATGCAGTGAAATTTGCCATTTCCTGACAGGGGCGGGGAAACGGTGACGCAATGGAGTCACCATGCCCTCTCCTAACCCCGTCACATAACCTGTTCCCCACAGGGGCGGACCTAGACTTTATGTTTAGGGGGGGCGATTTTGCATAATCACGCCCCTCCTTTACTCTGATTGGCTGGCCCGCATTTAGCCCCACCTTCCGCTCGCGATTTGCCCAGCCGCCTCCCGTTTTGATCGGCGGCTGGGACCTATTTTAAAGGTAGGCTTTCTGCTGGGGGGGGGGGGGGGATGCCACTGGTTCCCCAGGATCTCCCGGGGGAGAGGTTTGAAAAATCGGCAATGTTCTAATCTAGTGGTATATTTTTGTTCTTATAGTGCCTTAATTAGACAGCCTACTCTAAGTAAAAAAAGCAAATGAATACCCAGAGGGAATGCATGGCTGTGATCTGCATATGTTCAATGATTTTCCTGAAAATAATGTCTGAACTTAATCTAATTACCTCCCCCAGGGCTGACTGAACCAATGTTTTTCTACACTTTTGTCTGATGAGAAATAATGAACATTCATATTTATCAAATACATATTTTATTTGGGCTCTCACCCTGACATTGTGGTATTAAGCAGAGAAAGCCTCTGATGCGGAAACGTGCCCATTGTTTTTGAAACGCTTAAATAAACTCTTCAGTCATTCGGACAGCAAGAAAGGGAAACATGTCAGCAGAATAATGAGTCATGAGGTTTATATTGGTGGTAATGAACAGAATGACATTCTGTCACCAAAGAGAAAATGTGGAATAATGACATGATCAAGCTTGATCAGGGGCTATAATTAGCTAACTCTGACAGTGAAACAGCCCGTTATCCCCCAAAAATGTGGAGATAACTCAGCAACGGATAGCCCCTTAGTTTAAATTGCACAATATTCACAAGAACAATAAGTGTACTATGAGATAGGTATAACCCCTTAATTTAAATTGCATAATAGACTAAGAAACAATAAATGTACTATGAGAGAGGTGTAACATTACATGATTTGGAACACAGAAATAGTATGTGACAGGTAAAACTAGATTCCAGAAGATATTAATACAGAAATATTTTCAAAACTTCAAAGCTCAATTATAATGCGTGAAACTACTGATGCAAAGGGCAAATTCCTTTTTAGCGACATCACAGGCCTTGGTTTGCTTAGCAAGTTAGTGGCCTTTGCCCTGGCCGATGGGTGATTGTCACTGTCCGGAGACTAGATAGGAGCCCAGTAGCAGAGAGGAAGGCTGGCCAACAGGAGATTAGAACATAAGAATTGTCAAACGTAGCCGAGTATGGTACACAGAGAGGCAATGAGGTCCAATGGTTAGGGAAGAAGCGAAGTCGAGGGCAAGCCAAGGTTTGTACACGAGTATAAGATGTCTGCAACAGGAGCTAGATCACAGGCAAGAAGCACAATAATCAGGCACTGGAGAGAGGAACTGGCCAGGCTTTTATAGGAAGACAAGGGGGTATATTTACTAAACGGCAGGTTTGGAAAAGTGGAGATGTTGCCTATAGCAACCAATCAGATTCCAGCTTTCATTCATTTAGTGCATCCTACAAAATGACAGCTAGAATCTGATTGGTTGCTATAGGCAACATCTCCACTTTTTCAAACCCAGGAGGTCACTAGAACTGATCTGGAACACAGGATAAAGGTAAGGAACTCTCCAGCAGCCAGAATAGCTCAGTCAGTAGAGCAGCAGCCCTCAGAGGCAGAAGCCCTGGGTTTGAATCCTGACAGGGATATTGAGCAGAGTGGGGGTTATACAGTGCTTAGTGTGGATTGTGCCTAGTTTTGCTGATCCTTCAAAAAAACTAATTTCATTTAGCGGAGTAAATATATTAAAACTAGATGGTGTCATTCCTTGCGCACAGCCATTTCTACTACACATAATCACAAATTTTAACAACTGGGACAAACAAATTACAATTTATCAATTTCTACCAGTATAAACCACATTATTTGGTGCAGTTCCCACCAGAAGCACCAGGTTACCATGTTGACCTCCCAAATTGGGATACTTTGAACTTCCCATTTCAGTGAATGAGAGACACATGAAAGCATGAGAACCCTCCAAATTGCTGGATTTACTGAACACTAGTAAGTAAAGTTGTGTATTATATTTCAGGTCACCTAACTAATGGAATTAGCGAGTAAGAGCTTGTGCACTATGAAAATGGTCAAATCATCATCATCACCATTTATTTATATAGCGCCACTGATTCTGCAGCGCTGTACAGAGAACTCATTCACATCAGTCCCTGCCCCATTGGAGCTTACAGTCTAAATTCCCTAACATACACACACACACAGAGACTAGGGTCAATTTTGATAACAGCCAATTAACCTACTAGTATGTTTTTGGAGTGTGGGAGGAAACCGGAGCACCCGGAGGAAACCCACGCAAACACAGGAAGAACATACAAACTCCACACAGATAAGGACATGGTCGGGAATTGAACTCATGACCCCAGTGCTGTGAGGTAGATGTGCTAACCACTTAGCCACCGTGCTGCCCGACATGTCAGCAATACTAGAGCCCTCTTTCCAAGAAACTTAATTATGTTCCACAGTGCTCGGTTGCCCTCAGGACTTAGGCTCGGGTAGTAGCAGTTGATCTATCGCCTGCCTGTTGGAGAGAACAGAAAACAGTAGGAGGCAATGAGCAACCAGGATATATTAGCAGAACTCTGAGTCAAACAGGCAAGGGTTAATGTGGAGTAGTCTGGCATTTGTCTGATGAAGTGGAGAGCACACGTCAGCAGGTAGTGAGCAACCAGAATGTATTTGGCAGAACTCAGAGTCAGACAGGCAGGGATTTAGGAGTAGAGAAGAAGCAGAATCCTTTAAACAAGCCAGGTCAAACACTGATCGCAAAACAGGTCAGAATACAAGGCACACTAAGTGTAGCAGAAACTATCACCAGCATTGGTATGCTGCCAGGAAGAGGTTTATAAACGGAGCAGCACCAATCAGAACTGCAGCTGCATGAGTGTGGTAGGTGATAGCACACCTGCCAGACTGAGAGCTGAATGAAGCTTGTAACTTTTTGTCTAGCAACCAGCCAAATCAGTGAAGTTGGTCATTCCGATTACAACATGCACAGACACCTTTAATCTTAGGACAAATGATTTGTGCACTGTAATCCTATACATGGCATTTAACATGTTTATTATGAGGCTGTACAAAAAAAGGAAAAATATTAAATATGAATTAATTAATATTAAAATCTATAAACATTATTTTATTTTACATTATTTTATTAATGTGCTAGCTCTTTAAGCCATATGATTTTCCTCTGACAGTGCATACTTTTATTTAGATGTCTAGTAAGCTACGGACAGAAAATTGCTTTGTCAGGATCTGTGCTGGTCCAATGATTGCTTTTCCTGCCGGTCACTGTTGTTCTCGTGCACAGCTGTCCTTTCAGAAGGAAGAACAGACGTCAGAAGTTACTGCTTCTGTAGCAAACAAAGAGGATGTGGGTGGACCAACCAAGTCACAGGATTTTTTTGAGCAGAAAATTGCCATAAATATTTATGCATCCATGCAGTTCACTGGAAACCCATCATGATTACAGAGAAAAAAATAACTTTGACCTTTTTCAGTATCTGAAGAAGCCACGTGTTTGTGTGATATGTGCCTATTGTTGCCTAACTATTTTGCCTAGAAGAGGAAATAATATATATATATATATATATATATATATATATAATATATATATATATATATATATATATATATATTAACACAACTTATTCAGTCCTCTTTCTACTTAATTTTCTCCTTTTTATTCAATTGTCTTTTTTACTAGAATTTAAAAGTCCAGCAGCAAACTTTTGCATAACATTAAATAATAATTAATTAAAATGAGCTTCCGCTATTTGTACTTTAGATCAGGTGGAATCATCGGCAGAACTATAGCATAGGCTGCTACAGCGAGGGGGTGAAGGGACGTTCGTCATGAGGGTCCAACTGCGAGGGCCCAACTGCTGTGCGAGACCGCGCTCTACTTTTCTGGGAATTCGCATGGGTCCAGAACATACGCAGTTTCAGAACGGCGGCTACACTGCTCCTGTGCCAACCTGCGTGCAAGAACAGAGGAGGGGACTACGAAGGTTGGGTATGTATCGCTCCCTGCCATATTTTGCTATGCAGCTTGGTAACTTGGTGTGCTGCTCCAAGGTGGAGTATCACAGAAGGGAAAAATCATTATATATTAACCATTAGCCAGGTTCATGGAATAAAAACTAGAGATGTTCACTGACCCTCGTGTATTGGGTTTGGTTTTGGATCTGGATTGACTTTGTGTTTTTGTTTTGGTTTTGGCAAAACCGCCCCCGCGTGTTTTGGTTTTGGATCCCTATTTTCTTTCCTAAAATCCCTATTTTTTTTTTTGCTAAAATCATATAATTTGGCTCTTTTTGTGTTCCTATATTATTATTAACCTCAATAACATTATTTTCCAGTCAATTTTTGGCAAGTGACAAGAGCACTGCTACCCCTCCTGTTTATGTATGAGCAATGGCACTGAGCAATGTCACTGGAGACTGGAGCGTGACAAGAACACTGCTACCCCTGTTTCTGTGTTAGTAATGGCACTGAGCAATGTCACTGGAGACTGGAGAGTGCCAAGAACACTGCTACCCCTGTTTCTGTGTGAGCAATGGTGCTGGATCTCCTGGGGAGGGAGGTACTTATGGAATCCAAATCCCGCAAGATCCGACAACGCAACAATGATCTTTTGCCTCGATTCAGATCCAAGGATGCGCAAAAGTACCGAACTGGCTCGCGAGCCTACTCGGATCCCCTAAGTTTCGGGTGAGTCCGGTTTTCAGAAAACCAAGCCCGAGCATCTGTAATAAAAAACATGATTTAGTGACTAAAAACTACAGACCTTTGGGCAGGACCACCAAGCATGGTTCCCTCCTGGCCGCAGGGGAGCTGAGGTGACAATGAAAGCAATGTGTTATGAGTCCATGTTCCACCTCATAGGGGGCATATCATATACCTATTCAATAATGGTCAAGTCTGTCTCCTCTGTAGAGTTTTTTTTAGGGAGAATAGGTAATGTTAAATTTGACTCTAGTAAACTCTAGTAAATTTATACTGATGGTATTTTAAGGAATAAATACCTGAGAAGTTATACATTTTTGTTTGTTACAGCATTAAACAAAGCCAGAATAATTGGCATATCATCGGACTCATGAAATCCGGGGCAGCAATTATAATTCCAGACACACAGAATTTGTGATGTCAAATCAGGTACAATGCCAGAGTCACATCAGCTCAGAGAGCGAACAGCCAGTACGAAGTAAACTGAAACTGCGTCAGCATTAAACAGGATCAGGAGTCAGTGGTTACAGTCCAATCGGTAATAATATCAACCACAAGTTCCAGGACACTTTACAAGTCAAGCACCAACAATGTACAGGTAGCCATGGTCAGAATTATAAATCAACATAGCACTGGTAGAGAAGCGGAGGACAGATCGAGCAGCCAAGTCAATATTGCAGAAAGCAAACAAACGATGGTCAAACGAAAGCCAGAGCAGATGCACAAAGGAACGGTAACAGATATGGTCACTAATCAAATAGACTCAATAGTCTGACACGGTAGCCTTGCACTGACCAATTTTATAGCCATGGATATGTGCCCGGACATCTGCATGCCAACAATTCTCCACTATACACCAGGGAACGCAAGAACGTCCAATTCATCTTTGAGCGCAAAGGACACTTACGACATCCCCCGTAATGGGAAGGAGAAGGGGCATAAGCATATAGTCACTGTACAGTAAGGGCGTGCCAAGCTCCAGCACACGCAACAGTGTCTGAATCAAGTTTTGAGCATCTCTAAGGTGCGTGTTTTTCACTTGCACCACAGGGCAGGTGTAAGTGCCGAATGATACTGATGACGGTCTAGAATATGTGTTTGCAATTAAGAACCACTGTAAAAATGCATTTTATGTACAGTAAGCATTAATAACATCCTGAAACATATATTTCATGGTTGAGAAAATTATGTTTTTTCAATTAGTTACTATATTGTTAACAGGTGACAATAATTAAAAAATGATGTGTGTTCTACTGGAACTATATATACTACATATGTAGTGGATGTATCTTGCAGTGTACTGTGTCTGACAAAGCAGAGCGCACCTAGACCTGTATTCAATGTTTCTTCAGATCAGCTTGTAGCTGAATACGGACATGTGTATACCTAAATTCTGTGGGTTTAAAAAAAATAAAAATGCACAATGCGTTTGTTGTTTTGTGTGCCTTAATGAATCAGGCCCTCAGTTGATAGCATTCCACCTCACCTGGTCTTCCCTTGTTCCAGCTCAGCTGCCGATCTAGCAAATGTTAATGATAACATTTTGCAAATGTCTTGTATAGTGCCTACTTAATGACATTTGTAAATTCTCAGCACTAGACACAGTCACAGCAGACATGATTTGTGACAGTACCCCCCCCCCCCGCCCCCTCCTCAACGAGCGACTTCCAAGCTTGCCAGAATTATTTTTATGAAAGGCTTGAATCAGTCTAGGGCAAGAATATTGATATATACTAATATGTAACTCCGGGCTTCTGCGCACCAGACACAGTGACAGTTGACATTGTTTGTGGCTTCATGATGATTTAGTTACAATATGCCAGGTGGGCAAGGTTAAGGGAAGGTGAACGTTCTCTGCAATCTCCAGCAAAGTGAAAATCTTCCAGTGAATTATTAATATTCTTCCTCCAATTTATAGCATTGCTGGTCACCGCAAGCAGAGGGTTTTCATAAGTGTGTCTGGGCATGTTTATCAAGCTCTGAAAAGCTTAGATATTCGGTGCTTGACCCCAATGGCTAAAAAAATATTTTATTACCCCACATTCACCGCCCAAGAGTGTGGGAAGAGCCCTAGTGCTATTAGCACGGGGCTGGGTACACCTAGCGTTGGGGCAGTTTATTTTGCAGACTCCATCATCCTAGGGTATCCAGCCCCGTGCTGACCAGCCTGGCAAAGCCAGTAAAAAGTTGCATCGTCCGCGACTGCGTTGGCGCAGCCTTACTGCACATTACTTATGTTCATCTGCCGCTTTCCTCCCCTGTTTTGCATCTAAAGTCATAGGCAGTCTTAAGTGTCATTTGTCTTCAGACATGAATTGCAGTTGCGTTCATTGACACATGGTCCATTTCTGGACAGCTATTTCACGCAAGAGACGCTACTCCGAACATGAATCAAGCCCGTTGTCTTCAGCTTCTAACATGGGAATAATCAAGATTAAAATCTTATTACATTGATCTTTTCATGTTTTCTTTTTACTATGGAGAACAACTATTCTCCTATATTTTAAAAGTAATTTCAATTTATACCTTTTCCTGTCACAAGTTTGCACTCCCTGCAAATTTTGCACCTCCCCCAAATGCCTCACACCCTAGGCTGCAGCCTAGTCAAACTATTTCATAATCAGTTCCTGCTCAGTCCTAACCCACCACACAACATAATGATTGTATCAATGGAACTTCACAACTCTGTGAACAAGACTTGTGTCGCTCTAAGCGTAAAATGTCACCACAACTAATTTCTACACAACAGGTTATTTGTATGCCAAATATTTTTTATAAAATAGATTTGTTTAGTATTATGCTTCTGTAATGACAACAATTTACTGAATGATATAAAATAAGCTTTAAAGTTGGTTTGTTTGAGTCACATGTCCAGCGATGCTAGTTCATTATCACTGTGTTCTCTAAAGATATTGACCCAACAAGCCACCGCATGCCCTAAACTTTGCAAGCTGCAAGGGTGTACTACGAATAAATCACATTTGTAATAATAGTGTTCACAGGAAGACAAAATATGTTCACAACTTAACCAGCTACAATTTTATAGAAACTTACTAATTCCAGTATCAGCAGCAAATCACTGAGTCAGCTATTAGTCATAATACTATATATAGACTAACTGTACTTGTTGTGAGTGTACAGTTCTGTGCTCTGAGAATTCTGTAAATTCTCAAAGTGTTCAGAGAATTCTGTAAGTCATACTTGCCCACTCTGCCCAATTCCGGATAGGTCTCTTGCCTCTGCCGACTTCACTAGGAATGAGAGCCTCCATGGGTCATATTCCCGGTGAATCACATAATTTTGCCCCCGTTCTACCCCTTCGTGGCAGAATTAAAAAATTGGCATGTATGGAGTATGTGCACTTCTTATTAGAGCAGCAATAATGACAGTGCCCAAGCAATCACTCTTCACACCACTCACTACTTACACAAGCCTCTGAACGCTATTATTTTACAGTATAGATGCCCTTATATTGCAGTTTATTTGCACTTGTTTATTTTTGAATGAGTATTTGACTATTAATCGCCAGCTCCTAATCTTCTTGGTGTCTCCAAAACATTGCAGTGTTTATAGCAGCACGTAATACTTGAAACAGATACAGTAAGACTGTGGTGTCAAACGCACCTCTGTCTGAAACAAAGTTCGTACATCTTAATATTGTGAATATCACAGCGGGAAGAGTGCTGGTGTGGGTAAAAGAGGAAATGAAAGCTGACAACTGTAAGTGATGTCTTTCTGAATATTTAGAGATGTGGTAAGAAAAGAGGGTAGTCGATCTTCTATTTGGCACATTACCACATATCCACCAAACTGACTCCTTCTCACAAAGCGAAAATAGTCTGCTTCTGCTTTGACACTTATTTTACAATTTTCCAAATTGAATAATCTGGATTGATTTATTTAAACAGTTGTCAGTGAATTTCACACCAATTAATACCAGTGGTCCAAATGGGTTGATATCTAACAATATAACTTACTGGCACTTTTCCCACTGCTCAGTTTAAAGTAGAGATGCTCAGGCTCGGTTCCCCTAGAACCCAACACACCCGAACTTAGCATATCCGAGTATAGATTTTCGCGCTTTTTCGGAATCGAAAAGGAGGCAAAACGGCATTGTTATGTCGTCGAATCTCTGGAGTTTTGAAACCTATAAGTACCGCCCTCCATGATGATCTAGCGCCATTTCACAGAGGGACACAGAAGCGGTAGCACAGTCTGTAGAGCAGTTGAGCAGCAAGCTAAATAGAATAGAAAGAGGAAGGGGTAGCATTGTTCAACAAAATCTACAGTGAAAATTTTGAGAGCTCCATTGCTAATTATCATTGCTGAAATACAAATACTTGGGCTGGCAGGCTTGGTGTAAAACTGGAAATCTGCAGTCACATTGTACTGTGTTATATAGGTAACACACAAACAGAAGAGCTCCATTGCTCCATTACTAATTATCATTGCTGAAATACAAATACTTGGGCTGGCAGGCTTGGTGTAAAACTGGAAATCTGCAGTCACATTGTACTGTGTTATATAGGTAACACACAAACAGAAGAGCTCCATTGCTCCATTACTAATTATCATTGCTGAAATACAAATACTTGGGCTGGCAGGCTTGGTGTAAAACTGGAAATCTGCAGTCACATTGTACTGTGTTATATAGGTAACACACAAACAGAAGAGCTCCATTGCTCCATTACTAATTATCATTGCTGAAATACAAATACTTGGGCTGGCAGGCTTGGTGTAAAAAGAGAAAGAAATATACCGCACCAGGTAATACTATAGTTCCCAAAACCTTTTAGGAGAAATGTATAATTTGTAACTTAAACATATTTTTTTATATAGCCAAATCTCCTAAAGGTGGTGCACCCACACTATTATTAATCAACATGAGAAAGAGAGGACTATATGTGTAGGGCACTCTTGGAACTATATTTTCTAATATGTGCAGTAGACAGTTAAAACAAAACTTTATTAAAGATCATGACAAATAAGTGAAATATTAAAATTGTGGAGTGGAAATGAATACCTAGAAATACACTGATAATAACAAGCAGAAAAATTTATGCTGTAACCGTGCCTGCCAGCTAATATCCCATGATTATGTAATTACTGATATAATTCTTAATTGTTTAATAATAGAAAGAAGGGTTGACGATATAAGTAGCAAATCAATGTCAATATTGCTACAATGAAACCATGCTCATTTTTACAATCGTACAAATGATGTGCATACCACAAATAGAAATAAAATTGTCTCCTTACTAAAGACTATTTAGGTCCAGATTGTGGTGAACCATTCAGGCTTGGTGTAAAACTGTAAATCTGCAGTTGCATTGTACTGAATTATATAGGTAACACACAAAGAGGAGAGCTCCATTGATCCATTACTAATTATCATTGCTGAAATACAAATACTTGGGCTGGCAGGCTTGGTGTAAAACTGTAAATCTGCAGTTGCATTGTACTGAATTATATAGGTTACACATAAAGAGGAGAGCTCCATTGCTAATTGTCATTGCTGAAATAGAAATTATAGGACTGGCTGGCTTTGGTCTAAATCTGCAGTTACATTTTACTGTACCATAGCTCATACAGAAACAGGAGGGGTGACATTGTTGATGTCATTCTCCAGTCTCAGTCATGATGATACTAATCCCTCTACCTCATGTGCTAAAGCCTATGTTCAAGTGCATAGTGCTTTTAAGTCAGGGAAACAAAAATGTAAATAAAAGCTTGTACCCTTTTAAAGAAAAATAAAACGCTCTAATAAATGTGAAAGTTTATTGTAGAAAAACATAAAATTGCCAAGATGCCATTCTACCCAAAATATTACCAAGCATACCAGCATCAGGTACCTCCCTTCTCTTAGTTAGATTTCAGCACCTGCAATCTACACTGTCATCATATTCACCCTCATCATTGTGTACATGTTCCTCAAACAATACTAATTCATCCCCGCTGGAATCCACCATCACTGAAGTCTGTGTACTTTGATGTAATTGCCGATAATGGCCTTCCTCATGGAATTTGTAGTTCATTTTATGGCAGAGCTGTCACGATTTTTTGGCAATTCTTTTAGACCAGCCTAAATGTGAAAATGTTGTGCTGACTCATCTGCATCACCACTGGGTGTCTTGGGAAAGCTTAGTTTTTCCCTAGAAGCAGTTGCCAGAGAAACTGAAGGAGGAGACGTCATTGTGTCATGTACCTCTTGAGCTGTCAGTCTGCTGACCAGTAGCTCATTGCATCTCTTGTGATCTGGCACAGTGGGAAATAAAGACATAGCTCTTGAACCTATGATCAAGCACAGTTGGCAAAATGTAGTGATCCAATTTCAAGATGTTGATAACTCTTGGATCCTGGCAAAGCAAATTAAGTACTTAATCTACAATTACAATATAGTTAGCGGATTTGCTTCGTTTCATTTCCTCCTTCAATTTCTCTAGCTGCTTCTCAAAAGTCTAGTTAGGGCTATCACTTAAGGCTATCAAGCTAACAGTGTCTGCACTCTCTTCACAAGTGACTACTTCGCTGGACTAAAGTACATTTCCCCTCAAATTCTATTCTTCTTGCAGCTGCTGCATTCTCCTACATGCTGTTGCGCAATCCCGAAAATGACCCTAAATATTTCGGGACAAAGACAGCATTGCCTGCATGTCATTGTCATTTTTTAAAAAGTTCTGTACCACCAGGTTGATTGTGTGAGCAAAGCATGGAATGTGATGGAATTCCCACCGCTGTAATGCTCTAACAATTTTTGTGGCATTATCAGAAATCACATATCCTCAGGAGAGTCCAAGCAGGATAAGCCATGTTGCAATGACATCCCTTAGTTTTTCATACAGGTTGTCAGCGGTATTACCTCTGACCTGCGCCTTGTCTCGTCTCTGATAACCACCTCTCAATCCAGCCTACAAGACTTCTCCCGTGCTGCTCCCCACTTTTGGAATGCCCTACCACGCTCAACCAGACTTTCACTCAGCCTTCAACCATCACAACTATCCCAATCTCCACTCTGAGCCACACTCCCTCCTCTTGTTTCAGCTGTGCCATCTTCCCTTTAGAATGTAAGCTCTCTAATGAGCAGGGTCCTCCATACCCTTTGTTTTCATGTCTCCATTACATAATTCTTATTTTATGTATGTCTTGTTTGAAAGTGTATGAAAATAATATTGTGATCTGTGAGGTGGTCAAAATTGACTGCAAATGACTTTAAATTACTGTTATTGAGGTTAATAATAATGTAGAATCAAAAAAGAGCAAAATTATGTAATTTTAGCATATTTTAGCAATTTTTCTAAAAAATACAGATCCAAAACCAAAACCAAAACACACAAGGGCGGTTTTGCCAGAACCAAAACCAAAACCAAAAGACAAAGCTAATCCAGATCCAAAACCAATTCATGGGGGTCAGTGAGCATCTCTAGTTTAAAGTCTAACTTAATAGCTGGTGATGAAATGTCACAGTCAAATTTGCCCCCACTACAGAAACCATAGTGGGTCAGCTGTTTACATAGGCTTCAGTGTACTTTGGTCTACAGAAAAATGTCTGCCGCTTGCATAACTTAATAAGCATGTAAAAATAAGTTGTTGACTAACACTATTTATTAAAATATAAAGGCATATTAAATGCTATCACTTAATATGTATATTATTAAATAGCGTTAAAGAGCCAGCTAAAATTAGGCCTTAAATTAATTTTAACTCAAAATCCCTAAAGCTTCAGGGACTAGGCGGCCCACGGCCATTCACTTACATTTACCTTACTCTCCACTTCTAAATTTCCACTACTGGTTAATACACCAGTTACATATTTCAATCCTGCTTTATTCCATACTAGCCAACTCTCCCGGAATGTCCGGGAGACTCTCGGATTCTGGGTGGGTCTCCCAGACTCCCGAGAGAGTATGGCAGCCTCCCGCATCTGGCCACTTTCTAGTGAAGTGGGCAGAATCAGATCCAAAATACTGCGATTCCCTGATAATAGCGGCAATTGGCCCCGCTGTAAAATGACGTGCTTGCGTCATTATGCCACGGGGCGAGGCCAAAATGATGCCATTTTCTGAGCTCAGCCCTTGCACGCCCTCTTCCCCCGGCAGCTCACGGACGCCGACTGCCATAAATTGGCAAGTATGCTTTATTCAATTTGAAAATAAATGCAAAAAGCAGTATTATCACACATTGCAAAATACTAGGGCTGGCAAGTGTTCACTGAGCACAGAGAAAAACCACACACAACTGACCAATATATTCTTTTATCTTCAGACTCTCAATATAATATAACCAGCATCTCTCCTCAATTTTCAGCTCTCTGTTATTTGTATTATATATAAAACATCAATTTATTTAGTTTGTGGTTTTGTTTAAGCAGTTATCAAACAGCAAAATATATCCATAAGAATTAACCCATTTATAAGACACAAAGGTGCTCATTTATCATCATCATCATCATCATCATCATCAACATTTATTTACATAGCGCCAGCAAATTCCGTAGCACTTTACAATTGGGAACAAACATTTCTAAGGCAATACTGACAATATATCCATAGGAATTAACCCATTTATAAGACACAAAGGTGCTGATTTATCATCATCATCATCAACATTTATTTATATAGTGTCAGCAAATTCCGTAGCACTTTACAATTGAGAACGAACAGTAATAAGACAATACTGGGTAACACATACAGACAGAGAGGTAAGAGAACCCTGCTCGCAAGCTTACAATCTATGGGACAATGGGAGTTTGAAACACAGCGGCATGTGCTACATTATATTGCACATTGGACCAGCTAGAATGCAAAGGTAAAAAGTATTGAGTGGGCTGTGTGATCAGTCACACAGCAATGTTGGTCACAGGGTTGTTGTCTTGTGTTAGCTTGTTAGAGGGTGGTAATAGGGTAACCTAGGGAGATTAAGATGCTGGATGAGGAATATTATAAGCTTGTCTGAAGAGGTGGGTTTTCAGAGAACACTTGAAGGTTTGAAGACTAGAGGAAAGTCTTACTGTGCGAGGGAGGGAATTCCACAAGGTGGGTGCAGCCCGAAAAAAGTCCTGTAACCGAGAATGGGAGGATGTGATGAGAGTGAAAGAGAGACTTGTGCAGAACGGAGGTGTCGAGTAGGGAGATATTTTGAGACAAGTGAGGAAATGTATGTCAGTGCAATTTTGTTGACGACCTTGTATGTTAGTAGAAGAATTTTATATTGGATTCGTTGAAATACGGGTCACCAATGTATAGACTGACAGAGTGGCTCAGCAGAGGAATAACGGTTAGTAAGGAAAATCAATCTAGCCACTGCGTGCAAAATAGATTGTAGGGGTTCAAGTCTGATTTTGGGAAGACCAGTAAGGAGGGAATTGCAATAGTCAATGCGGGAGATGATTAGTGCATGAATTAATGTTTTTGCAGTGTCTTGTGTGAGATATGTGCGTATTCTGGAAATGTTCTTTTGATGTATGTAACATTGATTAGATATAGAGACGATGTGGGGAATAAATGATAGTTGTAAATCAATGATTACACCTAGGCAGCGAGCTTGTGGGGTGGGATTTATGGTCATGTCATCAACAGAAATTGAAATGTCAGGCAGGAAGCTTCTGTTTTTTGATGGGAATATTATTAATTCAGTTTTTTAAAACATTGAGTTTGAGTTGACCATTTAGAGGTAGACTTTAGCTTATTTTTTTAAGATACACAATTTTATACTGCGCATGCACCACAAAATGCATAGCCTATGCCCGTAACAAGATTTTCTGTGTGGCGGTGAGTTACGACTTCTGACGCCAAGATAGGGAGGGGGCGGGCAAGCACAAGCGAGTACAGTAGGAGCATGCTCAGGTTATTGCGACACTATTGGACGTGGATGCAAATACGTCTTTCAGGAGTATGTCTTAAGGTGCAAATATACGCAATAATGATGTTAACTTTCAGCGGTACTAAGTAACTGCTTCTGATTACCTGATGGCACAAACATTAGTGTCGCTGCTATTTTATATCAAGTTGCGATATATATATATATATGGGTATATTTGCTAATCTGCGGGTTTGAAAAAGTGGAGATGTTGCCTATAGCAGCCAATCAATTCTAGTTATCATTTATTTAGTACATTCTACAATATGACAGCTAGAATCTGATTGGTTGCTATAGGCAACATCTCCACTTTTTCATACCAGCAGTGTAGTGAATATACCCCTAAGAGTCAGATACAGCTTAAAATACTGGTGTGAGGTTTGTGCATGCGCAGTGCAACTAATTTTACGCTTACCACAATATGTAAGTGCAAACGCACTTACACGGAACTCTAATCACCTCCTATGTGTATAATGTGTGCGTATATATATATATATATATATATATATATATATATATATATATATAGTTTTGTTTTTGTTTTTTGGACTGTCTGTTTAAAAGTCTATTTAAATAGATTGTCTGCACTGTAATAGAGGGGCAGATTAGCCTCTGATTAGGCGTCTGTATGGGCATGAAATATATAAGGCTCTCTATTTTGTCTCTATTGGAAGTCCCATGCGGTTTTATGCTATCGTCTCTGGTTTCCTTCCTAAGGTTTTTGCAACATGTGTGTTGTTTCTGTAGAAATACACATGAAATTGAGGTTATTATATACTGCCTGTCACTAAACACAAGAGGGCCTAGTATTACAGAGAGAAATAAAATAACAAATACTTTATTATTATTAATAATAATAATAATAATAATAATAATGCCAGAACTGATCCCCAGCAACCCAGAGCTGGTGCCAAGTCCTTTTTTGAGTCAAAATTGCCATACAGTAAGCAATGCCACTAAAAATTCATTCACACGTTTCACCTCTTTTCAATAATCTCACTCTGACCATTAAAATCTTGTTTTTGCCCTGCTCTGCAAAACTATTCCCACCAACGCATCTGCATTACAAGGAAAATCCTCACTCTGCCTCCATCTCCTGTTGGCTCATCAATACATTTGTCCGCACACCATCGTCTTGATCTTTGGTGTAAATCTAGGTGCAGCATCTCCTAAAAGGGTCCTGTGCTGCGCCTCAGTCCTTTTGGGCTTCGTAGATGAGGCCCACTACCTGCCATGTGCAAGCAGAAGCAGCCGGTAATTGGCAGATTCTTGCGGCTTATATACCCTGAGCAAAGAAAGACCCAGCACACCAGTACCGCTCCAGAAACTGCCCTAAATATTTAATTGTTCTCTGTTTACAAATCAAACGATTCTGCAAATAGTTGCCAGCACAAGCGCTTTGTCAGTGTTTGCAATATTGATATAACAGATTTCTTTACATATATTAAACATTTCTAGTCTAGAGACGGGATTCCGGAGACCAACAATCAAGACTGCACTTGACTACAGGAAAATAAATGTCTTCGGCTAGGTACACACTACACAATTTCTCCCGATGCGATATCCTTAATGATTTTACTAATGTTTAAAAAAATAAAAAGTCCCGATCAGCATGCCGATTCCCAGTGAAGGGCTGGCAAATTGTAGCCCGGGGGGCAATACTCAACTCAGCAGCCTATTAGGAACATTTTAAAGGAAAAAAATGCAGGTTGGCCCAGTGGCCTATCCCAAGGTAGCCCCCTATGGAACCAGCCTAGGTGGCAGATTATTATTATCATCACCATTTATTTATATAGCGCCACTAATTCCGCAGCGCTGTACAGAGAACTCACTCACATCAGTCCCTGCCCCATTGGGGCTTACAGTCTAAATTCCCAAACATACACACAGACATTTGATAGCAGCCAATTAACCTACCAGTATGTTTTTGGAGTGTGGGAGGAAACCGGAGCACCCGGAGGAAAGCCACACAAACACGGGGAGAACATACAAACTCCTCACAGATAAGGTCATGGTCGGGAATTGAACTCATGACCCCAGTGCTGTAAGGCAGAAGTTCTAACCACTTAGCCACCGTGCTGCCCCCCAGATGCTCCCCTGCCCCCCAGCCCAGGGGTTCACACTACACACATTTTACAAGATTTACCCTCAGATCTGTGCTCTTCATCTGTCATAACCATCGACTGAAAAGATCATAACTCTGCACACTCCATAGAGATCTATGGGCACTGCTGGCCCTGAGTGCAGACACACTGCAGGATCGGAACGACATTGTTCCATCCTCGAACAAGATTTTTAGTCCAGTTTAAAAATCAAATGAAACGATACGATGAGCTTTGGAATGATAATCGTTCATTGTTGCAGTGCACACACTAATGCGATATCGGGCCAAAACGTTTATTGTTTCATTGACCAGATAATCGCCTAAAAACCCCTGTAGTGTGTACCCAGCCTTAAGGACTGCAGATATTCAGGAAATAGGGTTTATGGATATGTTAAAGGACCTGTATTTACGCCATAATTGCGCACGCTATCTTCTATTTCTGGATACACTCGTAACATTACCATACGCATTTATGCTTTCCCTCGTATGACACGCCTACTTCAGTCCTTTAAACCTAATTTACTGCATCACACAAATTTATATATATAATATCTCCTGTATCAAGACATTATAAATTCATATCCACAGCCTAGATATATATGTATGAAATTGAATCTTTACTTGTACAATAATATAATAATATAATTTCGATAACATAATCGGTACATATAATAGATGGCATTCTGTGTTTAGATACAATATCTTATTAATTTCTTGCTAATTATGCATGTGTGTGTATGTGCATGTGTGTGTATGTATCTCAGACCATAATGAAACTTCTTTTTACAATATAAAGTCACCATCCAAAATGTTTACGACAGCTGGTAACTTTTAACAAAACAAACCTATAAGGACCTCTTAAGTGGTAGTTAGCACAGGGCAAAGTTCTGCAGATATCTAGTACTTAGCAATCTTATAATGCACAAATCATTAATACAAATAGTACATTCAATGCACTGTTGATATCTTCAGTACATCTTTGATTGCTACTTGATTAAATTAACTATTCCCAATCATGTGCAATGCAAACAGCATTATACAAGATTAACGTTTAAGTGGTTAGCACTTCTGCCTCATAGCGCTGGGGTCATGAGTTCAATTCCCGACCATGGCCTTATCTGTGTGGAGTTTGTATGTTCTCCCCGTGTTTGCGTGGGTTTCCTCCGGGTGATCCGGTTTCCTCCCACACTCCAAAAACATACTGGTAGGTTAATTGGCTGCTATCAAAATTGACCCTAGTCTCTCTCTGTCTGTCTGCCTGTGTGTGTGTTAGGGAATTTAGACTGTAAGCTCCAATGGGGCAGGGACTGATGTGAGTGAGTTCTCTGTACAGCGCAGCGGAATCAGTGGCGCTATATAAATAAATGATGATGATGATGATGATTAACGTTCACCACTATAAGGTATATGATCTAAAATGGAATTCGTTATTCTCAGGTTTTAAACACTTAATCCTATCTCTCACTGGTTGTCCAGTCCTAACAAATTAGGATCTCTTGCACGATGCATAGTTTTACAATGTTGTTCTCTTATCATTATTATTATTAATATTATTATCCTTTATTTATAGGGTAACACATGAGTTCCGCAGCGCAAACAACAAGACAGTACATAGTATAACAGTACAATACAGTAAACAAATTACACTACAACTCTCAACACAGCTACTGGGGTGCAAGGGGTATATTCATGCCAGGCTGAAACTTGCACCCACCCACGGATGCCACTAAAAGGATTAGAAGAACTCTTACCTAGAAGGATGTCCGTTTGGATGTTGTCTAAATGTCTGCATGAATTTTTAGCAATGTATGTGATGAAAAACATTGTTCTCTCAAATGAACCTGCTATTTGCTAGACACAAGTGCTCCACCTATATCCGTTATTGCAGATACTTCTCAGAATTAACTACTTAACTGAAAATGAAACTAGTACATTTACATGAGAGCTACTGTGTGTGAATTAATGACAATCATACAAATATATGTATGTGTCTATATAATATATTCAGCTGGCACTCCTTGGGTACATATATCGAGTTGTCGGGTCCACCGTATCTGTTACGACTGTGACCAGTGTAGATATAGAAAGAACTTGCACACACGGAGGCAAGTTCAGCAAGTCTCTGTGTTCAAGCCGAAGTTTGAGGACATTATATTCCACTTTATAGAGGCAAAACAAAGCAAAGGGACTTGTCATAAATAACCACAGTGTTTATAAAATTGTGCGCACATTTGTTAACAAGACACATGACTTTTTTATGCTCGACCCTACCTGCTAATGCCATGATTAAAACACAAGAAGTGCGATAATTAAAAAAAATGTTCTTTTCATTCCCACAGTGACTCACATAGAGAGAAGAGAAGGCAAAATGAGACACAAAAAGGGAAAAGACATAAAACACTAACACAAAATAACATGTAAATGCAAGAAAAAAAATATTCATAATAATAAAAAGTAAAAACTTTGCAACAAAAAAGTTACAAATACAGATCCTAACTCATGAACAACAGCAAAATATACAAGAAACACAACTATCTTAAAAGCCACATCTCTTACCTAAAGGGATATCTGTTTTCATGTTGTCTTAACATCTGCCTAAAGTTTTGTTATCTTAAGCAATGTATGTGGCGTAGCGCAGTATTATCTGAAGTGAACATATTGTTTTGGCAGGTACAAGAGCTGCAGCTATATCTTCCTGCAGCTGCTTCACAAAAATAACCACTTAAAGGAAAACAAGACTCGGAAACATACATGAGAGCGACAATGTGTGAAGTAATTACAGCAACTGAAATGATCATTTTGAAGATTTATGAGTATGACAAAAGTTTTGCTTTCTTTGTAAGGGGATATAACATACCACTGGGATTCTGGAAATAGTTGTAAGTTCTGGCTTCTTTGGGTTAGAGGTAGCTTATACATCTCCATTGTTGCATTTTTTTAAGTTTACACACACATTTACGTTTGTCATGCCCCCCTGCACAGTGGCGCACGCAGGATTGTCAGGGGGGGGTTCCCCCACCCCCCCTGACCAAAAAAAACCAATAACAAAAAAAAAACACGAGAGAGCTGCTGCTCATGCGTACGCACATGCGCAGCAGCTCCGTTTCGGCAGCGCTGTCAAAGAAGCGGACGCTTCTTTGACATCGCTGCGGCTGCTGTATAGGACAGTGCCGATATGGTGGGCACTGAGTTAGCGCAGGGGGGGGGGGTTCTGGAGACTCAGAAACCCCCCCTGCGTGCGCCACTGCTGCAGATCAGTGGTGGGACAAGTGGTTTGGAAGTTCAAGGCAAAGTGTGCAAACTCGCCCTATTCCCAAGTACAAGCCTTATTTGCCGTTCCTACTATTAACATATTAGAAACAATGGCATTCCCATTCATTGAGCCCAGCAGTCACCCCACATTACAAAAGGCAGGGGCGCACGCAGGGGGGGTTTCTGGGTCTCCAGAAACCCCTCCCCTCTGTTAAAGAAGTGCTCTACATATTGGCACTGTACTATATAGCAGCCGTGGCACTGTCAAAGAAGTGTCCACGGCGATGCTGTATACAGCACCGCGGCGAACACTTCTTAGACAGCGCCGCTGCTGCTGTATAGTACAGTGCTGCCTAATCGTAACTGCTGCGCATGCGCGGCAGCTCTCTCGCGGTTTGTTTGTTTTTTCGGTGGAGGGGAAACCCCCCCCATAAAAATCCTCTGTGCGCCCCTGAAAGGAATGACCACACACACAATACCAGCATAGTGGTTGAATGCATAGCCCAGGGTTTCCCAAACCCGGTCCTCAGGGCTCCCCAACAGTGCAGGTTTTCTGGATCACATGTGACATAATTAGGACCACCTGTGGATCTGTTACAATGTGTCAGTCAGTAATGAATACACCTGTGCTCCAGCAAGGAGATATGGAAAACCTGCACTGTTGGGGAGCCCTGAGGACTGGGTTTGGGAAACCCTGGCATAGCCCATTTTTGTGGCCAGTGTGAAATACATGCAAATTCATTGGTGGCTTGTATACAATACAGAGCCCAATACCATACAAACGTACAATTCAGACCCTGTTGCTGATGGCCTGTGCACAATATAGAGCCTGGTGGCCAGGGTACAATATAGGCCAAGTTTATAACAGAGAGCTTAGCCCCTAGTGGCTAGAAGTGGTCAATACTAAACCCAATATCTGGTGGCCAATTGTATTTACCGTCTCCTGTTCTAGTGTGCCTCACCGGTTCTTCAAGCTGCTATTGCCTGATTGTAGATCTGTTTCTCCTCCACTGAATGCACCCAATCAAAATTCAGTGCAGGACAAGTAACTGATACCTATCAACAATAATAGGCTCAGGCTGATGGTATTCAGTTTTCTATCAGAACGCCAATGCCAGAGTTAAGTGTAGGAGAGGGAATGGAGCTGCTATCAGCAAATTATAGCGAGTTCAGAGACCTGACATGAGTGCTCTATGTCTGAGTGCTGCTTACATGTCTTTCGATTAAAGCAGTGGGATAGAGTTGCACCTTTAGGCTGCTCAGGGACATGTTAACAGCATGATGGGCCTCCGGGACCTCTACCTACACAACCACTCGCAGGAAGAAAAATGTAAATTATCGATAAAATTAAGCTTATATTTATTGTTATCTGCAACAAAATCAGTGTTTAAATATTAAAAAAACATGCTGCTTTTGCTCCCCTTCCCTCTGTCCCCTATTTCACACTGTGCCCTCCATTATGCTGCTTCTGCTTCCCTTCAGTCTCCCCATTTCACACTGTGCTCTCCTTGCTGTTTTTGCTCCCCTTCTGTCTCCCCTATTACACTCTCACCCTTCACTTACCTTTCTATTGCCTGCTTTCTTCTGAATTCTGTCTTGCTGGTCACAGCTCCTCTCTGTGCACTCTTCACAGAAAATGTTGGGCGTGTGTTAGGGGCTGACGGCAAATATCTTAAACTCGTAGAACAGGCAGAAGAGGTCTTTACCTAGAGAACACGCTTTTCCTGTAGAGCTGAGTGTGCTCACAGGTACTCGGATGCCCCCAGGTCTTTAACTCAGAGTAGTACAAGTTTATTATATTACTGAGTGCAGGCGAAGGCCAGGTGGTAGTAGCAGCGAAGTCCGAAAAGAGGGCGAGGTTAAAAGGATAGCAGCGGTAGTGAGGTCCAGGCAGAGATCAGAGCTGGTAGAAAAACAGCGTATCCAGGTAACAGGCAGAGATCAGGGTCACAAACAATCCAACAGAGTCCAATAAGTGAACCAAGGGTCATACACAGAAGAATCAATACAAATAGGTAGGAGCAGAAGAACAGATAAAGGGAGCAGGTAAGTACACTGAAGCAGAGAACTATAACCGGCAGGGAGGCTAAGCCCTCCCTGCCTAATAAACCAGGAAGGACCAATGAAATTAGAGGGGCATGGATCATAATCATTCCTCACCTGGGAATGATTAACTCATAGCATTAGCGCACGCGCCCGGCTGGCCAGAAGCAGTGATAAGAGGAGTGTCCCGACCGTCGTCATGGAGGCGGCCGGGGTGAGAACCGGAAGTGACGCCCTGGCTGTCATGACGACGGCCGGGACGCGTCTGTGGGGCCAGAGCAAGCCGCGGCGGTGCCTGAGCCGCCGCGGCTCGTAACAGCGTGATGACGTCACACCCGACATTCAGTGCGAGCGCAGCAGGGAGGAGGGGAGGAGGTAGCCTGATCGCCACCGCAAAGAGTTACGATTTTTTTTCTCTCTTGCCCAATATATTCTTGAGTGTGGTTTCAATTTGCAATATGAGGGGACTGTCCGCTACCCGGCCACAAAGGAAAGTCCCAACTCATTGTGCCCCTTGTCCCGATTCCCAGGAGGCTAATGTTTGCCAGTATGTAATAAGAATAGTGCCCAGTAATATGCCTGCACTAACAGTTATGCCCATTAATGAGTCACCAATGTTAGCAATAAATTTGTCAGCAGTAGTGGGTAGTGCTGCCTAATATTTCGGCAGCATTGATAGCTACTAATAAGCTAAATGTAATAATTATGCTCAGTCGTATATCACTAGTAGTGTAAGTGCCCTGTAAAAAAACCCAAAAACAACAAACAAACAAAAAGAGACAAACAGTACTAAAATGTAGATCACTTTGATGATGTTCTTAAGCTGTGCCACACTGGGAATATGAATAACTCCCCAGTTGCCTGCCGCTGCTAAATACAAACTACTTTACTTCCATTTGAGATGTTAGAAGTAGAGATGGTCACTGACCCCCGTGTTTTGGTTTTGGATTCGGTTTTGGATCTGGATTACCGTCGTGTTTTGGTTTTGGTTTTGGTTTTGCAAAACCGCCATTGCGTGTTTTGGTTTTGGTTTTGGTTTTGTTTGGTTTTGTTTTGCTATTTTGTTGGAAAATACATGTTTTTGTGCCTAAAATAACCCAATTTAGTGCTACAACTGTTTTAGAGATAAGAAATCTAATTGTTGAGGTAATAAATCATCCAAAAAAACTGTTTAATTCTTCGTTGGTAGGCCTTCATTTATTCTACACACAAAACAGATTGTCTTCCTCTCCATCTATGCATATTGGCAATGCAGCCATCGTCTTTGGATGTATATTACACCCTACACTTATAGTTAAATATGTAAAGAAATAAAAAAAGACAGTTTGCTTTCTGTCTCTATAGGCCCCCCTCCACTTTTTTAAAAAAACAAAAAATTCAGCCATTATAGACTGTACAATATTAATTGACATGGAGAAAGCCAGTTTGGTTTCTGTCTCTCTAGGCCCCCCTCCACTTGTATAAAATACCAAAAAATCCAGCCGTTATAGACTGTACAATATTAATTGACATGGAGAAAGCCAGTTTGGTTTCTGTCTCTCTAGGCCCCCCTCCACTTGTATAAAATACTAATAAATTCAGCCGTTATATACTGTATAATATAAATTGAAATGGACAAAGGCAGTTTGGTATCTGTCTGCATCAGATCCTCTCTCCACTAGGAGTAAAATAGAAAACTATTCAGCCGTTATATAATCTAGAATATAAATAGAAATTGAGAAAGGCAATTTGGTATCTGTCTGCATCATAATCATCAACATCATCATTAGCGCCCTCGTCGCCTACACAAATCTCCCCCTCATCCTCTTCTAATTCCAAAGTGGCATCCTCAATTTGGGTATCACCGGCTACACTCGGGCTATTAAGGCCCACATCAGCAGAATGCTCACGATTAGACATCCCACTGTTGGATGGACTCTCCACAGGGATTGTTGTCATTTGTGAATCAGAGCAAATATTCTCCTGTAATGCCTCACTGTTATCTTGCAGCTCGGCTTTGACGCGTAACAGTAGTTGTGCACCAATTGTAGGCTGGGTAACTTTTTGGGATCTGCCACTAATAGCCAAAGGTGAAGGCCTCATTCTCTCTTTGCCACTGCGTGTGTAGAATGGCATGCTTGCAATTTTTTTTTTATCGTCACTTAACTTTTGCTCAGTTACACTTCTTTTTCGCTTCAATACAGTAAAATTTTTTTGGGTTTTTGTTTTTTGCACTAATTTGAAAACACTCTGTTGTTTGACATCGCCTTGGCCAGATGACGTACTGGGAACACTAACATCAGGACTGGTGACAGAACCTGGTTGCTCATTTAGATCATATGTGGACTGCTTTGAATCCATTCTGAGCGCAAACCACTGGGGAGTGCTAAAAATTATTGAGTAGATACTGCTGACAGATATGACTTTTGACAGCCAGAAATATTAATGCACAATTAGGGAGGACACCCCAAAAACACTGAGGAGTGCTAAAAATTATTGAGTAGATACTGCTGACAGATATGACTTTTGACAGCCAGAAATATTAATGCACAATTATGGGGGACACCCCAAAAACACTGAGGTGTGCTACAAATTATTGAGTAGATACTGCTGACAGATATGACTTTTGACAGCCAGAAATATTAATGCACAATTAGGGAGGACACCCCAAAAACACTGAGGAGTGCTAAAAATTATTGAGTAGATACTGCTGACAGATATGACTTTTGACAGCCAGAAATATTAATGCACAATTATGGGGGACACCCCAAAAACACTGAGGTGTGCTACAAATTATTGAGTAGATACTGCTGACAGATATGACTTTTGACAGCCAGAAATATTAATGCACAATTATGGGGGACACCCCAAAAACACTGAGGTGTGCTACAAATTATTGAGTAGATACTGCTGACAGATATGACTTTTGACAGCCAGAAATATTAATGCACAATTATGGGGGACACCCCAAAAGCGCTGGGGAGTGCCAAATATGAAGAAAAAATAATAAACCTCTATCCTCCTCTCTGCACTAGCGATTTTGGTTAGAGCAATTGCAAGAACAATATGGTATTCTCTGTCCCTGCTCTAATTAGCCTATGACTACACCCTGCTCTCTCCCTCTGTCAAATGGCGATGGATTGCTGTGGAGGCGTGTATTTATAAAGTTGAAGTATCGCGAGAACCGAGTCCCGAGATCCGACGACGTCACAATGACGTTCGGCCTCGATTTGGATTCGGAATGGGCGGGAGAGTACCGAGCTGCTCAGCTCGGTACTCGGATACCCAAAGTTCGGGTGGGTTCGGTTCTCGGAGAACCGGACCCGCCCATCTCTAGTTAGAAGCAGCAATCGCATTTTTATATCTCCAATAGATCTTCCTAAAACTATTATGGTGTACAATATACAATGAGGAAGCCGTAATGATAAATGTGGCCATAGTTTGATCCAGCACGCTGAATAAATGCAAATAAGGAATGATTTTATTTATTACATATTGTGCACACAGAAACAACAGCAACACTTTTTAAAACTTATCTGTAGAACTTTTCTTAGTCAAGCCTGATTTTTGGACCTTTTACACCAGTCCAATTCACAGTTCACAGTCCATTCTAATCACTGGAATGCAATACAGAGCACATTCTAATGACTAGTATACAATATAGAGCCCTGTAATATTCTTGCTAGTCTGGCATATGAGAGTTTCACATAGGGATGATCATCGTCGCCCTGTGAATTTGCTCCATTAAAAAAGAAAACAGAGCAGTATTGGACAAATGGAGTCTTGGGGATGGCGTTCACCAAACCACAAAAAACATAAACATTGCTGTTTATTATATTTTGGTGAACTCCAGCTAAAACCACATTGTAGATTTTGGATGGGGTACTCCCATGCATGCCAACTTTTAAGAGGGTGTGGTGACATTGTCGCATCACCATCAATCCACAGCGTTGGCTTAATCGCACCATAAATCTCCACCCTCCCCCCATTTACTGCCATGAATTTCGGCAAATGCCTACTCTTCCGGGAGTCCGTGAGGACTCCCTGAAATTCGGGAGCCTCCATGGAATTCCGAGAGAGTAGGCAAGAATGGGTTCTCTTTTGTCAAGAGAGTAAATCTCAAGAGCAGTACGTAGCCATACAAGCAGTGGAGAAATTCTGAATTAGCAATACTGCCGAGTTATGTAGAACAAAAAAACATGAACATAATCGTAATAATTAGAGATGGGCGGGTCCGGTTCTCCGAGAACCGAACCCACCCGAACTTTGGGTATCCGAGTACCGAGCTGAGCAGCTCGGTACTCTCCCGCCCATTCCGAATCCAAATCGAGGCCGAACGTCATTGTGACGTCGTCGGATCTCGGGACTCGGTTCTCGCGATACTTCAACTTTATAAATACACGCCTCCACAGCAATCCATCGCCATTTGACAGAGGGAGAGAGCAGGGTGTAGTCATAGGCTAATTAGAGCAGGGACAGAGAATACCATATTGTTCTTGCAATTGCTCTAACCAAAATCGCTAGTGCAGAGAGGAGGATAGAGGTTTATTATTTTTTCTTCATATTTGGCACTCCCCAGCGCTTTTGGGGTGTCCCCCATAATTGTGCATTAATATTTCTGGCTGTCAAAAGTCATATCTGTCAGCAGTATCTACTCAATAATTTGTAGCACACCTCAGTGTTTTTGGGGTGTCCCCCATAATTGTGCATTAATATTTCTGGCTGTCAAAAGTCATATCTGTCAGCAGTATCTACTCAATAATTTTTAGCACTCCTCAGTGTTTTTGGGGTGTCCTCCCTAATTGTGCATTAATATTTCTGGCTGTCAAAAGTCATATCTGTCAGCAGTATCTACTCAATAATTTTTAGCACTCCTCAGTGTTTTTGGGGTGTCCTCCCTAATTGTGCATTAATATTTCTGGCTGTCAAAAGTCATATCTGTCAGCAGTATCTACTCAATAATTTTTAGCACTCCTCAGTGTTTTTGGGGTGTCCCCCATAATTGTGCATTAATATTTCTGGCTGTCAAAAGTCATATCTGTCAGCAGTATCTACTCAATAATTTTTAGCACTCCTCAGTGTTTTTGGGGTGTCCTCCCTAATTGTGCATTAATATTTCTGGCTGTCAAAAGTCATATCTGTCAGCAGTATCTACTCAATAATTTTTAGCACTCCTCAGTGTTTTTGGGGTGTCCTCCCTAATTGTGCATTAATATTTCTGGCTGTCAAAAGTCATATCTGTCAGCAGTATCTACTCAATAATTTTTAGCACTCCCCAGTGGTTTGCGCTCAGAATGGATTCAAAGCAGTCCACATATGATCTAAATGAGCAACCAGGTTCTGTCACCAGTCCTGATGTTAGTGTTCCCAGTACGTCATCTGGCCAAGGCGATGTCAAACAACAGAGTGTTTTCAAATTAGTGCAAAAAACAAAAACCCAAAAAAATTTTACTGTATTGAAGCGAAAAAGAAGTGTAACTGAGCAAAAGTTAAGTGACGATAAAAAAAAAATTGCAAGCATGCCATTCTACACACGCAGTGGCAAAGAGAGAATGAGGCCTTCACCTTTGGCTATTAGTGGCAGATCCCAAAAAGTTACCCAGCCTACAATTGGTGCACAACTACTGTTACGCGTCAAAGCCGAGCTGCAAGATAACAGTGAGGCATTACAGGAGAATATTTGCTCTGATTCACAAATGACAACAATCCCTGTGGAGAGTCCATCCAACAGTGGGATGTCTAATCGTGAGCATTCTGCTGATGTGTGCCTTAATAGCCCGAGTGTAGCCGGTGATACCCAAATTGAGGATGCCACTTTGGAATTAGAAGAGGATGAGGGGGAGATTTGTGTAGGCGACGAGGGCGCTAATGATGATGTTGATGATTATGATGCAGACAGATACCAAATTGCCTTTCTCAATTTCTATTTATATTCTAGATTATATAACGGCTGAATAGTTTTCTATTTTACTCCTAGTGGAGAGAGGATCTGATGCAGACAGATACCAAACTGCCTTTGTCCATTTCAATTTATATTGTACAGTATATAACGGCTGAATTTATTAGTATTTTATACAAGTGGAGGGGGGCCTAGAGAGACAGAAACCAAACTGGCTTTCTCCATGTCAATTAATATTGTGCAGTCTATAACGGCTGGATTTTTTTGTATTTTATACAAGTGGAGGGGGGCCTAGAAAGACAGAAACCAAACTGTCTTTCTCCATGTCAATTAATATTGTACAGTCTATAATGGCTGAATTTTTTAGTATTTTATACAAGTGGAGGGGGGCCTAGAGAGACAGAAACCAAACTGGCTTTCTCCATGTCAATTAATATTGTACAGTCTATAATGGCTGAATTTTTTGGTATTTTATACAAGTGGAGGGGGGCCTTGAGAGACAGAAACCAAACTGGCTTTTTCCATTTCTTTACATATTTAACTATAAGTGTAGGGTGTAATATACATTCAAAGACGATGGCTGCATTGCCAATATGCATAGATGGAGAGGAAGACAATCTGTTTTGTGTGTAGAATAGGCCTACCAACGAGGAATTAAACTGTTTTTTTGGATGATTTATTACCTCAACAATTAGATTACTTGTCTCTAAAACAGTTGGAGCACTAAATTGGGTTAATTTAGGCCCAAAAACATGGATTTTCCAAAAAAATAGCAAAACAAAACCAAACAAAACCAAAACCAAAACCAAAACACGCAATGGCAGTTTTGCAAAACCAAAACCAAAACCAAAACACGACGGTAATCCAGATCCAAAACCGAATCCAAAACCAAAACACGGGGGTCAGTGACCATCTCTAGTAATAATCAATGACAAGCCGAGGGATCAAAGACAAAAAATATACTTCAATCTATAAAATGTAAAACACTAGAAACATATTAGAGCCTTCTTACATGTGAAGCTGTTGGCTGTTGCTCCTCCATATCAGTGTTACAGTTTGAGCGTGGCGCTTGGTTATGATGTCACAGCATAACGCCACACTCCCAGTTCCAGGAGCCGAGGATGCCGCCCACACCTCCTGCCTGCCAAGGTTATTAAGCAGTCGGGGTGATGATTCCAAGTTGGGGAAGGGAACTTTCAAAAGTGGGTGGGTGCCTACAGGGCATAGTTGTCTACATTCCGGGAGACTCCCGAATTTCTGGGAGTCCTCCCGGGAGAACAGAACAACCTCCCGGTTCCTGGCCCGTACGATTAGTTGGCTGGTAGGGGCGGGACTTAGTGATGCAGTACACGCATCTTCACGTCCCCGTCCCCCCCCACTATAATAGGCCAAACTGACACATTAGGGGTTGGGTCCAAGTGACATGTCCCACTTGGCCACGCTCCCAAAATTCACCAGTGAGATCTCTCCTCCAGGAAGGGAGATCTCAAAAGTTGGCATGTATGGGCTAGCGCTGGCCCTGATAACACCTCTGCATGGAGAGAACATGTAATTCTAGATGCCTTTGGATGCTCTTTTGATGTAACCTTTCTCCTACAAGCTGCCTGATGTGACTTAAGGATGTTTAGTTTCACGGAGAGACACACCCTTTGAATTATCTATATCATCCAGATAAGTTAAATGTGTCTAATATCCGTGTATTGGTATCTTCCTTAATAAAGTATCTATATATGTTATGGTTTAGGTACCTTAGTCAGTATTTTCGCAGGCTTATCTAGGGCGCGGAGTCTAACGGCCTTCCGGTCTTCACCAAGAACCACCGCAAGGTAGGATGGGTTTTGCTGCCGAAGAACCGCAGGTGGCGGCCCCCAGGTTAGCCTACTGACGTAAGGGAAAAGGCTCTAAGTGAGGGATAGACAGCAGAAAATATGACAGGGTGGTGCAAATAATAACGCACTAACCTGGAATTCCAGGGTCTGAAGGTCTGAAGCGGAAGCTGGCTTGGTGCACGGTATCTGTTGTTTGCCTTAGCAGGAGATGAGTCCAAGAGTAGTAGAAACACAGCCGGGTCGGTAAACAGGAGATCGTCAGATATACGGTGCCAGAGAGAAATCCAGAGAGTAGCCAGGAACACTGCCGAGTCGGCACACGGGGGGTCAGTCCAATACACGGTGCCAGGGATTTAGCCAAAGAATAGTCAGGACGCAGCCAGGTCGGTACACAGGAGTCTGAAGAAACGTAGGAGCACACAGGGAGCAAGATCACAGGAATCAGGTACACAGGGAGAGATAGCCAGGAACAGGAAACACATTGCTCTGACACAGATAGCGTGTCAGAGCAGAGAATATGTAGCTTTTTGAATTCCCCGCCCAGGAGTCACATGACCACCGCTGCGAGAACCCGGAAGTGCAGAGGCGCCATCAGAGGGAGCGTTAACGGCCGGAGAGGACAAGCTGCCAGACATCCGACAGCGCAGCGGAGCGGGGAACAGGTAACATCATAACAATATATTACTACACTGCTCTTTGTCTATGTTGCTCTGACTCCAAGTAACCAAACATCTATTAAGATAAGGGACCATTGAGGACCTCAAGATATGTAATATTAATTTTAAGGGGTAAATGTATCAAGCTGAGAGTTTTCCGGTGGGTTTGAAAAACCAATCAGATTCTAGTTATCATTTATTTAGTACATTCTACAAAATGACAGCTAGAATCTGATTGGCTGCTATAGGCAACATCTCCCATTTTTAAACCCGCCAGAAAACTATCAGCTTGATACATTTACCCCTGTCTGGTAAGCAGCCACCCAGTATTACATTCACAGGGCACTATGTTTTGTGCTAATATACTATACTATTGTGCAGCTCTTTTCTCTCTCTATTCTTTTCAAATGCAACAGTTTCTTCAATGTTTGTAGAGGTATAATCTTTTTGATCTGCTTTTGCTTTGTCGTTTCAAAATGAATTTGTAAATTCCACAGTCTGCATTTTGCAGAATCGATAGAAGTGATAGGCAACCTGATACAATTCAGGGACCGCAAAGTGTGGCCCTCTGACCTTGAAAAGGGCCACACATTAATCTCAGCAAAAAGTTAAAACAATAAATTAAATCAAAGAGACACCTGTCTGTAATAACACATCAGCAGACAAGTGGTACAAGTTATAACAAACAAATACGAAAATAAAGCAGACAGGAGCTGGGGCCGTTGGTGCATACTCCTGCTGTCCATCTATAAATCGAGCTAGGGCATCAACAATGTGGATTAACTCTGCTCTTTGGTCTGTGTGAGGCAGTGGCGGATCCAGGGGGGGGCGATCGGGGTTTGCTGCCGACAGCTGCACACTGTGCAGGTCCATTCAGCAGTGACAGTGTGCTGCCCGGCTGCTCTGATTGTGTTTTAAACACAATCAGAGCAGCGGGGCAGCACACTGCCAATGCTGAACGGACCTGCACATACTGTGCAGCCGCCGGCAGCCTTAGACATCAGAAAGAGGGCGGGGCCTAAATCGCCCCCCCCTAAATTCGCCCGGGGTAAAGTTATTGTCTAGATCCGCCCCTGGTGTGAGGTATTATAGGGTAGATGTTCTGGCAGAACAAATATGGAATTCTATGCAGAATGTTTAAGACCTTATTCTGTTAGAGAAACATGCAAAATTCTTTTCCAAAATTTCAAGACTTCAGCATAGTACAAACTTGCACCAACGATACATTCTAAGACATAAGATGCTGATGAAAATCTTTTTGTTTAAAGAAGGTTGTAAAAATTAGAGAGAGGTATTATCCATAATTGCCTAGTTTTCCTACCGTAGTTCTGGGAGAAGCGGAGACGAGGTCGGAAAAGAGGTGGTCCAGGCTTGATGGTGTGATTTGCATAGTCAAATGGACATGGTAATTTCATTATCAAGACCCAACACTTCAGTAAAGCCTAAAGCAGGGGCAATTTACATAATCACGCCCCCTGCCACTCAGGTATGCGGGGCTTGATCATGTGGTCTCCGTCTCCCTTATGGATAGTAAGCACTTTCCTGGACAATTGACTTCTCTCTGGAATCTGGGAGTTCTCATCCTAATTCGGGAGCCTCCTTTACATTCTTGGAGGATAGGCAACTATGATATTATCAAAAATATTCTCACGTTCCTCGTCAGTCCCAAAATCACAGGGGTGCTGCAGGTTTTGTGCTTTTTAGCAGTGCCAATTTTACTAAATTCTAAAATATGTATTTTTAGAAATGACAGACATAATGTTGATCCTTTTTAAATACATAACTTTCTAGGTCCCTTTCTCATTTCTGTCAGAAATTGCCAGAATTTTTGTAATATATTGCTTTAAGCAGCCACTTATATGGAGTTTAAAAATGTGTTAGCCTTAGTAGCCATCTTAGATAAGAGCAGTGCCACTTGTCTGTTGTCATAAATCAAGTGACTACAGAGGCGGAACCAGCACGCTGTGGGCCCCGGTGCAGGGAAGCGGGGAAGAGGGAACGGGGCCCCATAGCTTGCTAGTTCCCCATGCAGGGGGCCCCATTATCTCCTAGGGCCCCTGTGCACCAATGGTAGTTCTGCCACTGAGTGATTAACAGACTATTCCTGTCAGACATTTTAGCTTTGTGTTGCAATGTTCAAATGTTAAACTGTATGTATCACACGTGTGTACTACTTACCTATGAAATCAACCAGATTTCCAAGAGAAGGATGAAGTCCTCTTTACAATGGTTTTGAATTATTGTGGGTAAGGGAAGCAGACCCACTAGATGTCCTGTCATTTGCTCCCATTGGACTAACTGAGGAGAACGGGAAGCCCCCATGGGAGTTTGGAGAGTTGCGTGGACTGTCTCTCCTGTCCACCAACAACAGCAGCAGTCATATCACAGATAAATCTCCAGCAGTTACTTCACAGGGCGTACCTTGAGGTGACTCTAATGCTCCAATCCTAGATTTATAAACTCTATCGTGACAAGTTCTCATCTATTTGTTCTGCAGCCATTTTAAAACCAGGGAGCACCAGAGGGGGAAAAAAAAGCCTTTAAAATCCATTCTACTAAAGACAAACATGAAAAACTATACAGAGAACACATTTCCCTGTTGTTCAGATACAATGGCTGACTGAACATAAAAGTAAAAGCCACTACTTACAGTATATTGCTAGGGTAAACAAAACCACAACATTTCATTCCCAGAGGCACCTAGCCAATTATTTTGGCTCCAGAGTCCCCATTACAGGAAGTAATATACATGCACATCTCTGGTGGAACTGCTGCTGTTATTTGGTGTACACTGTCAATAATTACAGCCACCTGCTTCAAAAACAGACGACAAGAATATTCAGTCTATTATTGTCTATGGCAGTGAAAGGCTACCTGATACACTTCAGGGGGCCACTATCCCTCAGAAGGGGCCGTTCATTGCCCCTAATCTCAGTGATAAATTAAAACAATGCAGTTAATCAAAGAAAAAGACACCTATAGGTAATAACACGTCAGCAAGCACTGTATTTAAGTGTTACAAGCTACAACAAATAAAGTTGACATCAAGTCAGAAAGACACTGAGGCCTGCAGGTTAAGGCTTGGAGGGCTGCATGTGGCCCTAGGGCCACCAGTTGCCCCTCTCTGGTCTATTGCATACTTGCCTACTCTGCTGGAATTTCTGGGAGGCTCCCGTATTTCAGGGAGTCTTCCCGGACTCCCGTAAGAGTAAACAAACCTCCCAGATCCTATAAAATGACGAAATTCATTGCATTGAATAGCGGAGGGGGGGGGTTGTCTTAATTGCATCATTAGCCCCACCCCCTGATATTCAGCACCTTGAATTTCTGTATTTTTAGTGAGGGCGGGGCTATAGTGACGCAACAACGTCGTCACAGCCCTTCCTCCCCTCTGTCACATGACCTGTACTCCGGGATCTCCCGAAGTACAGATTCAAAAAGTAGGCAAGTATGGACTATTGTCAGCTATAGCCTAAGTGTTATCTAAGATTATGAATTAATGACTAGGATGCTCACGCTGCTTGCACTGGCTCTGGGTATACCAAGACTAAAGTAGAGGTGTAATCAACTGGTTCTGAGTGACTATGAGCAATCAAGAGAACACTAGCAGAATTAGCAAGCTACTGTATAATAGATGTAAGGGTCTATTTATTATTATATATTAACCGTTAACTTACTTCTTCGCTGGATCTGTCTCCGCATTTGTGTGCATATGTGAACAAAACACACACACAGCATTATATATAATATATAGCTCATATTGTATATATCAGTGATGGGAAACCTGATAAACTTCAAGACCTGTAGCTCTCCAGCTTTCAAAAGAACCACACATTCAAGACTGAAAAAACAGGAAGAAAAGCCTACGGCATGCCCACATCATTCTAAAATGCCCCCACATGCCCATCACTTGCTCCAAACTTCTGTCACATGCCTCAGAACCACACTTGCCAAAAATGCACCCACAAGTCATCATATCCCACATGTACTTGAACTCTCCCCCACATGCTAGTCATACCTCCAGTGTCGGACTGAGGCATGAAGGGCCCACCGGGGGACTGCAACGCTAGGGGCTCACCAGAGGGGGTGTAGCCAGCCATCATAGAGGCAAGATCAGACACTAGAGGGGGAGTGGTCAGCCCACAAAGGACAGCTAGCACCATAGTGTAGTATATAAAGAATGCAGTGTGTGTATAAAGAGTACACAGTCTTGACCTGCCTCTTAGATTGGGCAGAACAGTCACCAAAAATCGGGATTGTCCCACTAGACCAGGCTTGGCTAACCTGTGGCACTCCAGGTGTTGTGAAACTACAAGCCCCAGCATGCTTTGCCAATATATAGCAGCTTATTGATGGAAGGGTATGCTGGGACTTGTAGTTTCACAACACCTGAAGTGCCAGGTTAGCCAAGCCTGCACTAGAACATTTGACAGACTGTCCTACCTGTTCTTGTCACTTTTACCACCTGTGGCTTCTGGTCTTTTTAGTCGCGGCTTGTCTGGATCCTGGAATGTTGTGGGCCCTATTTGGAAAAAATAATGGGTACATTTAGAAAATTCCAACCAGCCCCGGTGTTAAATCAATAGGACCCACAATTAATACTTAGACCTTCCTCCAGCCCCAACATTAAAGTAATAGTATTCCCATTTAATAAACCTATTTCCCTCCCTCCAGACAGCCCCTGCAATAAATTAATCGTATTTACGTATAGTAAATATACCTATTTCCCGCAACTGTCACTACCATTAAATAATTCATATTCACATTTAATAAATAGACATTATGCTCCTCAAACTCAGACCCACATTCAATTAATAGCCCCC
Source organism: Mixophyes fleayi (assembly GCF_038048845.1). NCBI lineage: Eukaryota > Metazoa > Chordata > Amphibia > Anura > Limnodynastidae > Mixophyes > Mixophyes fleayi. The sequence goes on from NC_134412.1 coordinate 22,258,596, forward strand.
AAACCACTCTATCTTAAATTAATAGTCCCCACTATAAAATTTAATTACCCCACCTTCACCCTACAAAGAAAATAGCATCCATTAGTTAGCCACCACCTACCACACCCACATTACATTGCCACAAGCCCCCTCTGCCATCACACACACATTACTGTGCCCCTTAATCACCATGCTGAACCTCCTTATGATCACACTGCACCCATCATGCTGCTTTTGCTCCCCCTTCTCCTGGACCCCCTTCATCACCCTGTGCCTTGCTGTTTGTGCTCCCACTTTTCCTGGCCCTCCTTCATCACCCTGTGCCTTGCTGTTTGTGCTCCCCCCTTTTCCTGGCCCCCCTTCATTACCCTGTGCCTCGCTGTTTGTGCTCCCCCCTTTTCCTGGCCCCCCTTCATCACCCTGTGCCATGCTGTTTGTGCTCCCCCCTTTTCCTGGCCCCCCTTCATCACCCTGTGCCATGCTGATTTTGCTCCCCCCTTCTCCTGGCACCCCTTCATCACCCTGTGCCATGCTGTTTGTGCTCCCCCATTTTCCTGGCCCCCCCTTCATCATTGTGTGCCATGCTGCTTTTGCTCCCCACTTCATCACCCTGTGCCATGCTGCTTTTGCCCCCCCCTTCTCCTGGCCCCCCTTCATCACCCTGTGCCATGCTGCTTTTGCCCCCCCCCTTTTCCTGGCCCCCCTTCATCACCCTGTGCCATGCTGCTTTTGCTCCCCCCTTCTCTTGGCCCCCCTTCATCACTTTGTGCCATCCTGTCCGTGCTCCCACTTCACACTCTGCCATGCTCCCCCCTTGCTTCCATTCCTTCACTTTCCTTTTCTATCAGCTTCTTTCTTCTCTTTTTCTCTTCTCTCTTCTTTTTCCTCAGTGTGAATGGAGCAGATAGGAAGGGCGCCAGTGCCGCGGTCCCCCGATGGGCCAGTCCGACCTTGCATACCACTCAGACCTGCTCACATGCCCCCACATAAATTTCAGACCTACCCACATGCCCCTCAAACAACCCCCCCATGCCCCTGTGGATTTGTAAAATGCCTCTCAGACCTCCCTTACATGCCCATCAGACTTCCCCAATATGCCCATTACACCTCATCCACATGCCCTTCAAACCTCCCCACATATCCCTTACATGCCCATAGGACCCCCCACATGCCCTTTACATGTCAATCAGACCTTCCCACATCCTACTTACACCTACATGCCATACCTCTTTATGGGCCTGAGTCATTGACAAAAGTAAGGGAAAAAAAAGGAGTAAATGTTCTCCTGGACAAACCATGTTTTAATGTAGGGGGTGCAAATTAGTTTATTATTTTGCACATAAGTAAAATCATGGCTGCTTTTTCATCTAGCACACAAATACTTAATAGCTTTATTTTTACACTGAAATTTAATGTTGATCTAGGACATGCCCTACCCCAACTATAAATCTGTCCCTACATTTTAAATTTACCTCCCCCTCCAATACAACATGGTTTTGCCCAGGTGCAAAGTTATTCATTTTTATGCTTTGCTAACCCTATATGTCTAGAAGGCTGCAGGATGAATGTGTGCATATGTGAGCCAGCTTGGGCTTTCATTTCCAAAATTGTTTTTTTTTAAATATTTTTTTTTACAAAACCTTCAATCATTTAAAAAAATGTTTCATTGGGGTATGGCATCCACTCCATATGGCAGCCATATCGAGTGGATGTACTTTTGCAGAACTCCTGATTGCTTTCCAACTATCTGTTCTCATCAGAGACTCCCCTGCACCCAAATGAATCCATTTAATTAGATTGGTCTCCTAGCAACATTGGGTAGGCTAAATATTTACTCATCATGACCATCCGAGTGCCTCACCGGAACTGCCCGACTGCTTAGGCCTGTCTAGACCTCAGAGACTCCTCTACATTTATTATTCGCAGGGATTTAGACAGTCATGATTGCTACTACACCGCGACTATGTCTAGAGACCACCGGCACATCTATCAGACTTGTCTCTAGCGTCAACTGTGCCCCACCCTAAACCTCTTGTGGGCCACACTTATTGGTCAATACCCCGGCCACAAAGAAATGATGTCACTGCATATCTGCAGAGTCCGGTACCCTCCGGACCTTCTTAGCGGATGCTGAGCCTACCTTAATGTAAAATAATATTCTGTATATCTTAATTGCCTACCCAGTGCTTATTATCCTCAAGAGCCTCCCAAAGTGGCTACTGACTCCACTCTGCAACAATTCTACCTTTTCAATGGAGTCCCTTATAATAAAATTTAGATCAGCTCTATCTGCCTGCGAACTGAACAACCGGAGCCATCTTTACGAGCCCCTCTTCAGATCATTCCAGTGGATATTGCATACTTGCCTACACTCCCGGAATTACCGGGAGGCTCCCAAATTTCGGGGAATCTTCCCGGACCTCCCAGAAGAGTAGGCAAAGCTTCCGCATTTGCCAAAATTCACGGCATTGAATGGAGGGGGCGGGGCCCCGCCCCCTCCATTCAATGTCGCAAATTTAGCCATTTTATAGTAGGGATGGGGCCATGGTGACGTGACTATGTCACTATGCCCCCTCCTTCCCCCTGTCACATGACTTAAATCTTAACAGTAAGCAAGTATGGAAAGTATTGCAGGTAACAAACCCTTTACACTTGACATAGGCTAAATACCCCATAAACCAGTACAGCAGACAGTGAACATAGACTCCTCACAACTTATACTGCTATACCACTGCCCAGAATTTTGACAACAAGTGAGTAATCATTAAACTCTGGACAATTTGTGCTGTCTAAAGTGTCGATAATTATAATCTGTAACAAATATATACATTCTACAAGTCTATCAGTCCAGCTAATTAACACTCCTTAGTACAGAGTTTTCAACACAGCATTCTCAGCATGTGTATAATAACAGCTCCACCTGCTGGTTTAAATTAATATCTCCCCTGCTTCACTGAACTGACATAAATTAAGCTGATCTCGCACAACTAAATTTTCTATAAAAAAAAGTCTGAGTCAGGGCCGGACTGGGACTAAAAATCAGCCCTGGCATTTAAAGCACACGGGCCCTCCTCTATTCCAGATAATAATAATATTACAGTACTTTTTGCAAAGATCATAGTTATACGGTGTCCCGTGAGATACAAATATATTGCGAGCAGCTTGACTCTCTATTTGCAACATAGGGCTTACCAGCAGGGCCGCCTTCAGAAAAAATCGGGCCCAGTATGGGCCCCCGTGCCACCCGGGCCCCGCCCCCCCCTCATGAGCGCCCCCCATGAGCAACACATACTTTCATACTTACCTGGGGGCCCGCCGCTGGTCTCCGCTATTCTGTCTTCGTGGTGAGCCCGGGCCTGGTACAACAGTACCCCCCGTACCCCCCTGCTTACCAGTATCAGATAATGATATCTACAGGACCGGCAAGAGAAATTTGGGACCCAGGTACAGTGAACTTTTGGGGCCCCCTTCCATAGACGAGTATCAAATAAACTGTGTGCTGCCGCTCAGCGCCGGCACCTAACAGGACGTGACCACATTGTGCTGGGGGTTTGGTCAACATGGGGCATTGATACATATATTGTAATAAAACATTCCATTTATCACAGCCTTCCAGCCACATTATGACACCCTCAGCCCACTGTACTTATCTAAGCTTCTGATGGTGCTGACATCCATCAGGGTGGGAACTTCCTGTAGAGTGAGCAGGGAAGCTCTTTGTCTCACGAGATTACCAAATCTTCTGATACTTAGAGTTCCTCGTCTTGCTCTATAAGCTGTGTCCTGTCCAAGGGCCGGGAGCACCATCAGCTCCCTTCCCCTAACCAGAGCTGGATTAAGGCCCAGGGTTTTTAAGACAGCAGGGCCCCTATTATTTAACATGGTTATCATTTTAGACAAATACACAGGCAATACTGTGTGCACTACTGTTAGATGCACACAGCTCTGTCTTCACAAGCAGTACGTTGTAAAGCGGGACAAACCTCCCTACTGTCCTTGCAGTCAGACTAAATCCTGACTAAGCGAGACAGTTACCCAAATTCAGGACTGCCCCACCAGATTCAGAACAGTTGGCAGACTGTCCTACTCTCTCCTACCTGTTCTTGTCACTTTCACCACTTGTGAAAGCTGGTTTTTTTAGCTCAGTTCCTGCTTGTCTGGATCCTGGAATGTTGGGGGCCCTATTTGGAAAAAATAATGGGTACATTTAGAAAATTCCAACCAGCCCCGGCGTTAAATCAATAGCACTCACGATTTATAATTAGGCCTCCCTCCATTCCCAACAATAATAATATTCAAATTTAATAAGTAGACATATTTCTCTCCAACCAGCCCCATCATTAAACAGTATACCTGTAACGCCTGCCGGGGAACAGGGCAGACGCTCACAGATGCCTTACCTTCCAAACGATGACCACCTACCATCCACTTCTGATTCACCCCAGCAGCTCTCCATTTCAGCACTGTCTCCAGTGAAGGTCTGACTCCTGGATCCTGGAAAGACCAATACCTCTCTTTCTTATTCCAGCAGACCAGCAACTGAACCTCTGTCAGATCACTCCACTTCCCCCTAAGGAAGAAACAGCAGTTGATACCGTGCATACCAGAAAGGACTGTCCGAGGCTATGACAAGGAGCAGAGACATTCAGTCAACCCCGCTTTCCACCACCTCGTTTTGATCTGGCCATGGGCGCGGGACTACGAGTATTTGCGACTGGGAACATTCCCGCCCCAAATTCTCTACTCACCCCTTGGTGAGGGCCTAACTGGAAGTAAGAATCAAGAGAGCTATATTCACCTGGGCACTCCAACTTCAGGTCCCTGCTCTCCTGCTCCTCTCCATCACCTGTGGACGACAGAATACAACACAGTCTCCCTCTACTTCTACAAGTGAGGCTAGAATGTACCACCCACACAAATGGCACTAGCTAACAACAGGCTCCATGACCCTACAACAACTAATGGTCGGATAGCGCAACTTCGCTAGTGTAGCGTACTCTCTAAACCTCCTCACTCTACCTACGGGGAACACCAGCCGTGTGTTCACCTTCTACTCCGGGGCTGACCCTAACCCTCACCCAGGTCGTTGCCGCCTGCCCGACCAGGGCTCACTGGAGCAACGTGCCACCGGGGTGGCAGCTTCCACTCAGAGCCGTCAGTGGCCACTGCCAGAACTCGAGAGGGTCGCGTTCACCCGAGTGGAAACACCGCCCCAATCTGGAACCGTCAGGGACCCTTCTGGACGCACCCCTGGAACTCAAAAGGGCCGTGCTGCACTGTCAGTGAGGTGCCCAATCACTGCCTCTGGAATCCCGCATAACCCCAGGGACATATGGGAGGGGAAGACTACCGTGTGTGCTACCCTAACTGTGTGTGTGCTCTAACTAACCCCTTGTCCCCACAGACACAGAGAATTACAGGAGTACAGTAAGGAAACAAGCACCTACCTTTAATAGGGGCCTGACGTCTTGCACCTGAAAATAAACCTACACAGCACAACCAAACACAATACACAATGCTGTATTACCACACAAGTTCAATAACATGTTGCAACTGTATATGGTAGACTGAGAATGGGGGGAACTTGCCTCTACTAACTAAGCAGCCGGTTATTTATTCCACTGGTTCATATACTCTTAATACATAATTTAACCATCATTTATTTCGCCATTACGGAGAAATTATCTTTCCAGCAGTTCTGTACTTTACACACTGTTATAGACATCTATTTTAACCTGTAATGTTTGCTCTAAGAGCAGTAACGTGACAGCAAGAATATACATGTTAGCGAACGCAAGTTGAGATAAGTGGATAGCCAATTGGGGAATTTTAACTCCACATGATCATTGATTGATTTTAGCATTCACCCCTTGCTAGAAGCCACTAAAACATTGTGCATACTATCTCTGTTGCAATACTTTATTTCTGCTTTGGAAGTGCAGATTAGCCTACCACCTGCCGTTTTCACACTACTAGCAGCAGCTGTATATATTTTTTATATTTTTATAATTTTGTACATACCTTGGCTCAAGAATGATATTATTCATTTCAACTAGAGAAACCTGCATATCTACTCTTTGAAAAGGACAGTATTTGTATAAGCACAAGAACTAGTTAACGGGAATTCATGTGTTAATCAATTCCACTCGAGACTCTTTATATATTGGGGCTCGGCCTCCATTGGATCGCCCCTGACGAAGTCATAGTGACGAAACGCGTAGGGGCCCAATGGGAGCTCGAGTCTGGTTACTGTGACAACACAATCCGTAAGTCAGTTGGAAGCTGACTGCGAGACGGAGCTGTAGAAGTTTATAACAGCTCGTTCAAAGATACCTTTATGAGAACCTTTTTTACTTGCAAAATGTAAGTGCATTTTATCCTGTGTTTTATTAAACGTTGTTTTGGATAACTACACCATTGGAGATTCGGTATTTGTCTTCTTATCTCCCGTATATATGAACTACTGGGGGAAGATTTGATTATTATTGAAGACACTCCTGATGGGCGTGACGAATCACTTTGAGATGATGTCAAGTTTTGGACATTGGGACTCATTACTACGATATCGTGACTATGACCATTTGATTTTATCTTGTATTTATATGTATGAAGTATCAACACATGTCACTTTTTGTAACTTAGGCATTGTTTGATATTGAATTTTCCCTTTTTTCTACCCGTCCCATTTGCGCCTCATCCCATATTCTGTTTTATATTGTATGAGAACAGTGTCAGGAGAATTAGAAGAGAGTAATGGTCTTTAGTTCTAGCAGTGATCAAATCATTGACAGCTTTAGTCAATGCATACTTGCCAACTCTCCCGGAATGTCCGGGAGACTCCCGCATTTTGTGAGAGTCTCCCGGACTCCCGGGCGAGTGTGGCAATCTCCCGAATTCTGCCCACTTCACTAGGAAGTGCCCCACTTCCTAGTGAAGTGGGCAGAATTAGATCCCAAACGCCGCGATTCCCGGTGAATCGCGGCGTTTGGCCCCGCCCCCGCTGTCAAATGACGCAATTTGCGTCATGACGTCACAGGGGGCGGGGCCGAAATGACGCGATTTCGGCCACCCCGCCCCTTCACGCCCCCCTCCACTGGCTGGCTCCCGGAAGGGAGCTGAAGAAAGTAGGTAAGTATGAGTCAATGTAGTTTCTGTGGACAGGGCCGGTGCAAGGTTGCTCAGCACCCTAGGCAAAACTTCAGCCTACCGCTCCTCCTCCCCTCAGTATTCTCTTCTCAGCCCCTCACACACTTGACATTTGTAAAATAACAATAGTAACTCTTACCTCCTCCTTGCTGGCTGGTAAGGCTGCAGTCCAGATGCACTGATATCCAGATGTACTGATGTCTGGTGCAGGGTGCTCTTCAAGCTTCACTGCTGCCCAGGAGCAAATGCAGGATATCGAGAGGGGAGGCTCCAAATGTTAGATTTCAGAACAAAACAAAGAATACTTGACATCACTCACCTGTTACACACTGACATGTCCCCGGACGTCCAACAATTTTTCTCACACATGAAAATCTGCCCACTGGAGGTATGACGGGCCACTTGGCGCGCGGGATCTTAGTAGAGTACGGGAGAGCTGGTACAGCCCCTGAGGTATATTGGACCACCTGGTGCGCAAGCAGTGGTTTGGTATGGGTACTGGTTCAAGCCTGGAGGTATGTTGGGCCACCTGGTATGCAGGCCATTATATGGTACGGGTACTGGTACAGGCCCGTAGATATGTTGGGCCTTCTGGTGTGCAGGCCGTGACATGGTATGGGTGCTGGTTCAGCCCCGAAGGTATGATGGGCCACTTTGTGCGTGAGCTTGATGCTGGACTTGGGTCCTGCGGTTGATGCAGCCTTTAGCGTGGCAGGAGAACACTGTACAGGATAAGCAAGTTTGGTGAAACGCACATTGATGGCGGTAGATGATGATTTTGCAGATGAGATGTATAACCAAGATAAAGATATATACAGAGATTCAATTTTTCTTTCATTAAAATGTCAGTGGAATGTAAATACATTCTAAATTAGTCTGTGATTTATACGTTTTTGCTTATTTCCTAAATCTTCATCAATGTCCTATTGAACATTCAGATGAACTAAATCATGCAAATTGAAACAGTGCTTTATGGACATAAATTTAAACTATCGTTGTTTATTTACATCAGACTGTATTCTTATGAGGATTGTTTGCGTACAAGAGTGCCGATCACCTATATGTTACCACCGGTGGAACTCGGGCTGTATGCTGTGGTATGCCATACCGCCACTTCTACTGCCTTCATTGTAAAACTATAACATTCCATTCACTTACATTCTCATAACATTTTTTGTACCGTCACTTCTAAATTTCCATACTGATACTTTTAAATGTCCACTTCAACCATTGTATGTTACATTATTTTGAAGTGGTTGAAAATATCCTTTGTATAGGTGGACTGCACTCACTAAGGAGCTCAGATTAGAGAAGTGTGGCCATCAGCCTGAACGCAGTTAAAATCACGTGGGTGAGTGATTAGGTGTTTAGCCTATGGGCTTGTAGTATATGTGAACCAATAGGTAGAGAGAGGGGAGTGGTTTTGTTTTATATAGGTGATAGTTTTCATCCATTTTCCCCTCTCTGTTTCCGGATTCCTCCCTCCCACCCGGCTGTTTTTTAAATGGTTCGTCTCTTCGGTGGGAGAGCAGTGCAGTTGGTAAGTTTGCATATGGTGCTTGGTTTATATGTCATAGGTCACTACTCCCCCTTTCGTATGGTGTTGTCATCACGTGTGTTGGGTCCAGTGAATGGGACTCTGGGCCAGTATGTTGATTATCGCTGGTGGTTTATTTAGGGGGGAGTCTTGCCGTTGGATATATATTTCGCACCGGCCAATAGATAAGGTATATCCTGGGTTGGTGGTTCAATGGTCTGACCTTTCCACCGTTATTGGTTTTGTTTTGCCATCTGCCCTGCTCTCGTCCGCCTTCAGCCCCTTTAGTTTAATATATCCATTTAATATATATATTAATAAATATATTTTAATTCCAACGTTATTCTGGTGTCCGTGTCGGTATTGGTTTAGAAGGTATTATGGTAAACACTATGAGCTTCCGCACTGCGCATTTTAGGTGTTTTTTGTATAGTACTACTTTTCTGTTGTGATCATATGCAATGTTAATATATGCAATGTTTATGTATAGATCTTATAGGCCCTTTTATCAGTTATTTTGTGTTGCTTATCATACGTCACTTGATTGGGGGAAGAGTTTATTTTTCTTCTTATGTACAAACTTTTAATAAAAAGACACAATGCAAAAAATTTACAGCTTTCGGAAATAGATTTATTTAATCAGGATTATAAAGCAAGTATTCTAATAATCAATAAAATCTTGATTAGTTTTAGATACCACTTTTCCAATCTCTGTGATAACAACCTAGTTTCCAACCAGTCTATATAGATTCCTATTGGTAGATTTAGATTTTCTTCTAAAAAAGAAAAGTGAAATTGTTGCCCACAGCAACCAAACAGATTTGAGCTATTATTAATCTAGTGCATTCTATTCTTTTTCTTTTTAGGTTTGATAAATCTACCCCCTCATGATTAAAGTAGTTATACATTTAAAGCTGCACTGCCAACTTATTGCTAACTTTGACTCCCTTGCTCCATCCCATCTCCAGAGCCCCAGGGGCTGCTGAATGCACTTGTTTAACCTGTGGATCCTCCTTCTCTCTAATGTTGAACTGGCAAAACTTTTACGCTTTTCAATTGAAAATGGCTTAGAGGCAGGGTGTGAGCTGGAGGGCCAATCAGAAGCTACAGTGACCCGTGACTACAGCTTCTGATTGGTCATCCTGCTCTCTTCCCCTGCAGCATCACATAGCCTTTGTTTTCGGCCAGGACTGTCTGATTAAGGATTAGGCCGCCCCAGGCTAATACGCTCCTAGCACCTTTTGGCTTTGAATTTAAAATCTGGGCTCCTTAACCTCCCTACCCACCAGCAATGTTTATGTTCCTGTATTTTGGAAACTCAGATCCACTAGGTTTTTTTTGTGTCTCTGCAGTCTTTGTCACTCATTAAAATTCAAACTGTATAACGGAACAGAGGCATGATTGAGCGCTATTGAGGCTGAGAATGTGAAGGTGGAGGGGGGTGTCACCCATGCACCTGTTTCCATCCTTGTCTCTCCTAGCCACTTATCCTTGTGCGCCCACCCAAGGATGACTCATTTTCTTCAGCCTTTACCATGGGAATACGCCAAGATTAAATCTTTACTACATTTTTCTTTCATGTTTACTTTTTACTTTGTTAAATTCAGTCGAAACCTCCTCACAATTTTGCACCGCCGGAAATTTTGCACCCTCCCCAAAATCCTTGGTCCCTGGGGGGGGTGTCTGTGTCTGTCTGTGTGTGTGTGTGTGTGTGTGTGTCAAAATACGTGCATGGAGCAGCCCCTAAGAGCTCCGGGAAGGGGAAGAAGCAGGTGACCAAATTTAAGTGATGAAGCAGCTTGAAAGATACATTATCACTCAAATTTTGCAATATAACCCTGCATATCAGGGTAGCCAGTATACGAACTGCCAGGTGCTGTAAAAGTAATTGGGCATCTGCAGACACAGTAAATCCTGCACATCTTGGTGTTTTGTATCATTTTATTTGATAGATTGGTATAAGTGTTTTTTATATTGTACAGTTTATTTAGTAGTGCATAATCCTTTTATTATATAGTGTTGAATTCCAGTGATATAATTTTGGGGTTATTAATCAGGGTTGGGTACCTTTTAACGATGAAAGAAACCCCCGACAGTAGTATAACAGTGACTATGCGCGATCCCGGTACTAGTAAATGACATCCGTGTAAAACGCGACACTTCTATTACTGCTGTTAATGGGGTATACAAGAAAGCATCGGCTGTAAAATGTAGAAGTGTTTGTAAATAAAACATTGTACAGGCGACGCTTTTTTGTACCGAGCATAGTCGCTGTTATGAAACGTCATTTTTTTTAACACTCGCAGATATACCTCGGTCAGGCATGTCAGCTTTGGCGTGTTCAAGTTGCCCATCCTACTGTTGGGGTTTCTTTCAACGTGATAGTGAGTACCACCGATTATACGTTTTACATCTGCGTACATATGTACTCTTTATTTTTGTTCTTGGCTACAACAGTGCAAGACAGATATATCAATACGGTGGCGTACTTTTATAGACATGTTTAATAAATTCAACTAAAAACAAAAGCTGGCTCCACTTTCGGAAAATAGTCCATCAAAAAAGTGCGCGACCGAGGTATCATGTTCTCTCTCTCCAACAACCAGTGTGTTTGGCTATGCAGTTTGTTTTTCACATGGAAAATAAATCACTGGTTGAAGACTAACAGGAGGAAACACTGCAATACTTAGTAGGTGCATTGGTGCCTGAATACAACTTTTATTCCAGTCTTATTGGAATAAAATCATGGCTTCATGTTTGCGTGCAAGAGTTGATATAACTTCAGGGGCAAACAAAGGATTTGTAGAGGGGGGTTTCCACACCACGCCGTCAGTGGGCGTGACAAGCATGCATGGGGGTGTGGCTATAATTTTAGACAGTGATTGGCTGCTCTCCAACTCTTTCTATCCCCATAATATACATGGGCAATGCTGCGTGTACTGCTGTTAGGTGCACACAGCTCTCCCTTTTCAAGCAGAGCCATGTGAAGTGGGGGCGGGGTCCAGCCACCTCAATTATACAATGCCCCAGGCTTGGAGGGGGGTTCCAGGCACTAAGAACCCCCCCACCCCCTCGGATTGCCTATGTACTTTAAATTATACCAATCACTATCTATTTTATTTAAACTATGGCAAAAAACCCCAGTATTCACAATAATTGTCCGTCACCAATTTAGAGCTCCTGCCATCTTAACTTTGTGGAGACAGCCATTTTTTGGCTGAACAAATATTCATAAAGATACACCCTAACCATCCAAAACACTAGGCTGCCTAATAAATATTTGTCATAATGTGCCCTAGTGATGTCACAGTTTCCTAGGGAATTTATAGGCTCGTGAACATTCAGAAGTTAAAATGGCCACCCCTATTGTGTGTAGCTGCAAGGTGCTCTTTAAGTACATAAGACACCCTTGTTAAAAATAAAATTACATTTATTGCTACAAAACGGTTAGTAAAACATATAGTCATAACATAAGCTGATGGCTCCAGGTGCTAAAGTTTCTTCCCATAGCCAAAACCATCCTGCTAGGTTACTGTTAGTGTATTTGTGAGGTAGATCATTTGGACTGTAAGGTCAAGAGGGGCAGGGACTGATGTGAATGATTCTTCAGTTTTTGTAAAGCGATGACTAATATGTTGGCAATATACAAATTTTAATACAAAGAGATCAGGTCAGGCCATTTGTTCGCTTTTATTTGCCCAGCATATTGGACAAACTGACCCGCAATCCTTGATCAGAATCGATCAGGACTAGGAGGAGGATACCTACTCTTCTTGTGCATTACTGCAGTGATTAATATTGCATACTGCCTGCAGTTCTCCAACCTTGGTCTCCTATTTCAGAGTTGGCAACTATGAGGATAACACCAATTGGATTCATTCATTAGTTAGTGTTGATTTGTAATTTAAGGGTAGGAGCACTTACAGTACCATGGAAATAAAAGCGTTGGATTTGTTTGCTTTTATATGGAAAGAAAACCCAATTGGACTAAAGTTATTTGACCATTTATCTTGTTTTCTGTGTTCCAAGAAGTGGGGAGAGGTCAGCAGGAATTCCGATCCACTCAGGAAGAAAAGCAGCTTCATATTTGAATACTTTGAGGAAAGGAGAGTCTGGCAAAGTGAAATTTGTAAGGTAGATGGTTTCACCTCCTGTCAAATATCCAGCCCAGTATCCAAATGTCCCTACGGTCATGATGGTGTGGTTACAGTGTGCCAGGAGGGAAAAGTCACGGGCAGGAGAATGTTCCTGGCCATCCCCAGCAAAATGAACGTCTCCCAGGGAATTGTTAATATTCTCCTTACACCAATCCATGCCATTACTGGTCACCACGAACAGAGGGTTTTCATATTTGTTTCTGAAGTAGTCCATGGCTGTTTTCAAATACCTTTTATCAGCTATCACTCCTTTCCATTTCTTAGGCATGACAGTGACGTAATCCCCCCTGCGTACGTGGACTCCTACAAAAGTAACGTGCTTCCGGTCTCCTCGCAGGTTGGAAAGGTATTTGTTGGCCTGCTGCTTAAGTGGCTCGCGAATAGTAAATTCTCGTAGTATCTCTTCTCTTAGATGGTGGTAGAAAGTCCATGAACATGGTGTACCTCCAAGTTGAACGTATTGGTCTGAGATATTACTGTACTCCGGTGACATCCAGTCATGTACATTATATCTCTTCCACTTAATGCCATCTGCAACCTCCTGAGCAATAACAGGTAACTTAATATTGAATATGTTAGATAGCTCATTGTACATCTTTGGCAGTACGTAGGCTCGGCGGTGATTGAGCTTGGCGAGTGCATAAAGTGTTGCATATTCTCCCATTTTGTTTCCTAACCGTGCACTAGGCTGTGATGTCCATATGCTAGTGTTATCGTAATAATCTATATCTAAGACTAGTGGACTTTTTTCTTTCCTCCGGGTGTAGTATAAGAAGGATAATGTAAACACCATAACGTAGACCAGTAAGAAGGCAAGTATTTTCTTCATGTTCCACTCAGCTCCTAATAAGAGGGAAAAAAAGAAAGAAGTTTCAGTTAGAGATGTTCACTGACACCCATATTTTGGTTTTGAATGTGTATTAACTTCGTGTTTTGGCTTTGGTTTTGGATTAATATTTCTTTGAAAAATTGCTAAAATCACATAATTTGTTTTTTTTTTTGATCCTACATTAATATTAACCTCAATAACACTAATTTACAGTAATTTCCAGTCAATTTTGACCCCCTCACAGGTCACAATATTATTTTCATCCACTTTCAGCCACAGACTGCAGAAAGCTGGATGGATCTAAGCGACAGAGCAACGGCACAAGCACACGGCAGTTCATAGCATATGTAGATAACATTGGCACACAGTAGTGTCAGGAAAAGAAAAGTGGTGCAAGTTGGAATTGTCCTTGGACCCTCCCACCCACCCTTATTTTAGATATTAAAAAGGACATGTACAGTTTAATAAACCAAGCACTTCAGTATCAAGCAGTGCCACTTTTGTGGCTGAAGTACTTGGTTTGTTTTGGGCCCCCACAAAACAAGCTAACAATGGGCTTAAGGCAGCTAAGCTAACAGTGCTATTAATGAACTCTACATTGGCAAGTCCTGCACCAGTGTAAGAAGTTCTTGCCAGTGATAAGAAGAAGGCCATTGTCATGCCTGGGCATAAGACCAAAAAATCCACCTCTTATTTGTGGCATTATTTTTACCCAAATCCTGACAGCAGTTGTCTAGCCATTTGTAGCGCTTGCAAAGTAAGTAGAGTTAGGGACCTTAACCATCTAGGAACCATGTTACGACATTTGAAGTGAGTTCATGGCAAGCTCTTGGCAAAATCAGAAACTTTATACTAAAAAAATAACAACAAGCAGTCCAGCATCAGCTATCTCCCTTCTCTCAGCTAGAGCCCAACACCTGCAATCTACACCGCCAATTTCTTCATCATCAATGCCCTCACTAGTGATCGGAGTTAGTGACTCCTCCCCTATCCAGGATTCCTCCGAAGAATCCTTGAGCGTTAGGCCCACTGCTGCTGCTCCTGCTGCTGGGGGTGGATCATCAACCCAGAAGCAGTTTAAGAGGAAGACTACTAGTAGTCTAAAACAATTAACTGTTAAACAATCCTTTGCAAGAGTACGCAAGTATGACAGCTGCCACCCAGTCGCACTTGGATCACAGGCGCCATAGCGACTATGCTAGTATTAGATCTGCATCCAATATCCACCATTAATGCAACAGGTTTTAGACAGTTAATTGTGGTCCTGTGTCCCCGTTACCAAATTCCATCTCGACACCATTTTACTAGACAAGCATTTCTTCACCTGTACCAGGAAGTTACAAAAAAAGAAAATAATTGGGCTACAAATTGCCATTCTACCCACTGTACACTTAACCAAAGATATGTTTACAAGCAGAACTGGGAAAACTAAAGATTATGTTAAACGAAGCCATTTTAGCTGAGGGCACTTAAAGTGCATGGATTATGTTTCTCAGGCCCTTACCCATTCGGGGTTAAAGTTGTTTCATTCCCAGCCAATAGAATCCATGGGGAGTGGTTTAGTCACCTCAGTATGAACTCCCATGGATTTTTAGATCTTTCCTTCCCGCACTTTCACGGATGAAGGAGCTCCCTGGAAGGATAAGATAAGACTGTTATCTCACTGTCTAAAGTTTTTATCACACTGTTTCTGCTATTGTGACTTATATATCTTTTAGCTTCTGTTTCCATTTACCTTTCAGTTTTCCTCTCATTCTTCCTTCTCCTATTTCATTCCCCCTTCCACTCACCCCCCCCCCCTCTCCCTCGGCATCTCCTTGTTTCACTCCCTCCCCATGGCAGCGTTTCCCCAAACCTCATACATCATGTCCAGACCAAGAAGGAATGCAGCTGTCCCAGCTCGCCTCTCCGACGGGACACAGCTCCTGTCTGCGAGTCTGCTCTCTTCCAGGGCCATCTTTTCCATTGGGCACGATGGGCAGCTGCCCGGGGGCCCCACGGGCAAGGGGGCCCCATAGGCACGGCTCTTAATGTGAATAAATAATCCTGCAAAAGAAAAAAACCTGCAAAAAAAACCTACAAGGGTCACTGAGCAAGTACATCTATCTATCTCTATCTCTATCTCTATATATCTATATCTATATCTGTATCTATATACATCTATATATCTATATCTATATCTAGGGGCACCGGTGCACTGCTTTGCCCGGGGGCCCATAATGTTGTTAAGATGGCCCTGCTCTCTTCCCCTATCCCAGTCAGCACTGAAGGGCAATCAGCAGGGGGTTTAGCAGCTGGTGAGTCCCTGCGGAGCGACAGGCATGGGGGGATGGGGGTCGCCCCGGAGATCACAGGCTCCAGAGAGGGCAGCAGCGCTGCCTGTCTCTGGAGTCAGCAGCTTATCTGCAGGGTCTCAGAGCATGCAGAGGAGGAGATCACCTTCTCCTACCTCTGCAAGGGCCAGTAATACAGTTGTGGACCCCCAGACCTCACCATCAGGAAGGGGAGTTCAGACCTCAACCAGTGGGGGAGGCTTGGAATCCTTAGCAGCCTTATACTGCTCTCCTGTTGGGGCACAGGCTGCAAGGGAGGCCAATTTCACTGTGCAGCAGGATGCAGGAGGGGCTATGCCTCACAGACCCTGGCTGCACACTAACATGGGACACAACATGACACAATTGAACAGTATTCCCCCCCTCATGCCCGAGGGATGGATTAGGGGCAGAGCCCGCCCTCCAGCCATACATAATGTTAGCTTTCAGCCCTTACACCCCCCTTAATTATATGCCCAGACGGTTCCCCAAGCGGTGCTCCCCCCGCAGTGCACCTTTTCTACTCCAGTGCACGCAGCCGGGTTTGGTCAGCTGGGGTTGTCATATAGTGGCCTCAGCAGCGTTGTGGGTCACCCCCCGGCGCTGGTTTCTCAAGCCGGTAATACTCAATCTTTGCCACACACTCCGCCCATCCCTTTGGCACGTCCTCCACGAGCATCGGGAGACCTGTCCCATGGTGTCATGCCCACCTGGTCGCTGCCATACCCCCCTCCCAGCGTTCATAGTTATCCACAGAACTGGATTGCGCCCTATCCATCACCATCCAGTGAGGGCTACTTTAATGCCTTTAATCCTGATAGATCAAGCCATCCTAACATGCCTTTTGTAGATCAGGGTATGCCCCCCTGCTATGTAGGTCCCACCCAAAATTTGGTCCGCCCCCCAGCCCCAGGTTTCGCATTTAATACTACAGCTCATCCAGTTAACCCAATCAGTAATGTGGTAGGTAATGTGAATCATTCGGTCATTGCGGATGTATCTAACATTCAGTCTGTTTCAGTGCCTGCTTTATCTGATGTCGGAGTAAGCGCGGTAGCGCAAGGAGTACCCGTGGTGGCAGGGAGCTCTGCTCTTCAAACGGAGTCAGCGGCTGCTTCGGCTGCGGGAGGAGAAACGTATGTGTGCTGGATGAAAAAACAGCCAGTATTTAACTAATGTGCAAAATAATAAATTAATTCGCACCCTTTGGATTGATTGACATGGTTTGTCCCAGAGAACATTTACTCATTTTTTTGCCTTACCTTCCTTAATGACTCAGGCCCTATATGACTGTGACAGCCCACTTGGTTGGTGAATAACCTTCAGCAGCAGGAACAGCAGCAGCATCTAGCAAACAAGGCTAGATCTCTCAGAGACTGACTGCTCTGTAAATCACCTGCTTCACTAAGAGGCACACTGCTGAAAACCGGTTTGAAAACTAAGGGATGTCATTGCAACATTGCTTATCCCACTTGGACACTTCTGAGGATATGTGACCACTAGCAAAATTGTTAGAGCATTACAGAGTGGAGAATTCCATCACGTTCCCTGTTTTGCTCACACAATTATCTTGGTGGTACAGAGCTTTTTTAAAAATCAATGTGACATGCAGGAGATGCTGAGGAAAAGGCCAGAAGGCGGACTCATGGCTTGTGTCTCTATTGTGGTACCAAGGGACATTTTTCTCGTTCCTGCCATGCCAAGTCGGGAAAAGATTTGGCCTAGGAGATAGTGAGGGGTTTCACCTAGGTCTTCAGATCATCTCCTCTAAAAATGCTTTTATGATTCCCGCCCACATCACCTGTGGGGATCATTCTGTTAACTTTTCAGCTTTTGTTGATAGCAGTGCCGCCAGGAACTTTCTTGATATGGAATTCGCAAAGTCTTTTGGAATTCCTCTCCGCAATATCAAGACAGTTATCACTGTATGTGGTCTAGATGGAAAATCTCTTCCAGGTGGCAAGGTCCTGTATGAGACCCCACCATTACATCTAACGGTGGGAACTCTCCATTCAGAATTCCTGACTTTCTACGTGATTAACTGTCCATCTGCACCAGTGATCTTAGGACATCCCTGGTTGCAACTTCATAACCCGGTAATTGATTGGACACAAGGGAAGATTACCCAGTGGAGGTCTCTTTGTTCGCAGACTTGTTTGAAGCTGCCTCTCCGGATGTTGCACCCTGTTTCACCACTACTACCTCCGCAGTACCAAGAATTCTGGGATGTTTTCTCCAAAAAAGCAGCCGATATCTTACCTCCTCATAGGGAATACGATTGTGCCATCGAATTAATTCCGGGCACTAAAGTACCTAAAGGGAGGCTATATTCCCTCTCCAGTCCTGAAACCCAAGCCTTGCAGGATTATGTCAAAGAAAACCTTCAGAAAGGCTTCATTAGGCCTTCAAAATCCCCAGTGGGAGCTGGTTGCTTCTTTGTTTCCAAGAAGGATGGTGGACTCCATCCCTGCATAGACTTTAGGGCCTTAACAAGATCACTGTTAAAAATACATACCCTCTTCCTCTCATCTCGGTTCTGTTTGACCAACTCAGAGGTGCTACCATCTTTACCAAAATTGACCTTCGCGGGGCATACAATCTCATCCGCATCAGAAAAGGAGATGAGTGGAAAACGGCCTTCAATACTCAGTCTGGCCCTTATGAGTATCTAGTCATGCCATTTGGTCTCTGTAACGCACCAGCAGTCTTCCAGGATCTTATTAATGATGTTCTTCGGGAGTTCCTTGATAAGTTTGTAGTGGTATACTTGGATGACATTCTGATATACTCGCAGTCCGTGTCACAACATCGACTCCACGTTCAACAAGTACTCCGTAAATTACGGGATCATCACTTGTTCGCTAAGCTGGAGAAATGCGAGTTCGAAGTCCAAAGTGTATCGTTCCTTGGCTATATCATATCTTCCTCTGGCTTTTCTATGGACCCCAAGAAAGTACAAGCTATCCTTGACTGGGTGCAACCTGTTAATCTAAAGGCCATACAAAGGTTCCTGGGCTTCGCTAATTATTGCCAAAGGTTTATTCAAAGTTTCTCTGATTTGGTAGCCCCCATTGTTGCCCTCACAAGAAAAGGGGCAGACCCAGGCAACTGGTCTCTGGAAACTATCACTTCCATTGAGGCTTTGAAACAGGCATTCATTTCCGCTCCTGTTTTAAGGCATCCTAATCGTGACTTGCCTTTTGTTCTTGAAGTTGATGCCTCTGACGTGGGTGCAGGCGCTGTACTCTATCAAAAGGATCTTGTTAACCAGCGATTGTTCCCTTGTACAATCTTCTCTCGTAAATTCTCTTCTGCAGAGGCCAACTATGATGTTGGTAATCGAGAACTCTTGGCCATCAAATGGGCTTATGAAGAATGAAGTCATTGGCAAGAAGGAGCAATCCATGGTATTTCGGTCATAACTGACCTCAAGAACCTTCAAAATATCGAATCAGCAAAATGACTGCATCCAAGGCAAGCCCGTTGGTCATTGTTTTTCACTTGCTTCCGTTTTACTATCAGTTACAGACCAGGTTCTAAGAACACTAAGGCTGATGCCCTGTCCAGAAGTTTTTCCTCTCATCATGCACCAGCTCCGAAACCACTGCCGATTCTACCATCAACAATCATTCATGCCGGTTTAGCCCAGGATTTGACTTCAACCCTTCACAGATTCCAAAAATTGGCCCCCACTGGAACACCTGCAAGCCGCTTATTTGTTCTGGTTCACCTCCAAAAGGCTGTCCTCACTGAGACCCATGATCATAAAACTGCCGGACATCCTGGTATCTTTAAAACTACTGAGAACCTTTCACGTTCAGTTTAGTGGCCAACCATGTCTTCTGATGTCCAAGATTATATTATGTCCTGTGAAATCTGTGCCAGGAACAACACTCCTAGAAATCGTCCTTACGGTCAGCTTATGCCCTTGTCTGTCCCTTCTAGACCGTGGACACACTTGTCAATGGATTTCATAGTGGAACTTCCTGTCTCAGCGGGCTACAATACTATTTGGGTAGTGGTTGACCGCTTCAGTAAATTGGCACATTTCATACCTCTAACCAGACTCCCTAGTGTGCAGACCTTGGCCTCACTTTTTGTTCAACACATTTTCCGACTCCATGGTTTACCGGTAGATATTATTTCTGACCATGGTTCTCAGTTCGTGGCTAAATTCTGGAGATCCTTTTGTTCTCTCCTTGGAACAAATATCAGTCTTTCCTCAGCATACCGTCCACAATCCAATGGACAAACGGAGAGGGTCAATTAGTCCCTGGAACAATTTTTACGTTTATATACTTTTGAGTTTCACAACAACTGGTCAGCATTATTACCCTGGGCGGAATTCGCATTCAACAATTCCTGCCATTCCTCTACTTTTATGTCACCGTTTTATTGCAATCTCGGTTTCCATCCCAGATCTAACTCCTTGGCTGTTC